>NW_009621320.1:26464-69394 GCF_000690535.1 Cariama cristata | reverse complement strand
TTGTGCTTGGGATTGCCCCGACTCATGTGTAGGACTTGAATTTGTAGTGCTTTAAAGAAATTGAGGTGGGTGAAAGCTACTGCATTTTCTCTAAGAAATCAGTTATTGGAAAGCTTAGGTTTCACTGGTACAACGTGCCCTTCCTTATTCTTGTCTGAAACCCTGATGCTGTTGGAGTCAAGCTCTGCTGCTGCTGAATTGTACACAGCACAACAGAGAGCAAAAAGGCAAGAACAAAAAGTTCTGTGGCCAATGAAAACCACGGGAGAAAATTTGCCAGGTGTCTTGCACTTACTAACTTGGGCTATGTCCAAGATGCACTGTTAACACCTGCTATCTTCCCCTTGTCATTAACAGCCAGTCAAGGCCTCTCAGTTTTGCATCCACTCATTTCACAGTCAATATGAAGGTGCCAGCCAATACATTGACTGATGGACATTGATTTGACATTGACTGATGGATAACTTCTAGCTCTTTCTGCTAGTCAAGCTTGTTAAATGGCACTCCTGCTTAATAACAAGCATAGCAACTCACAGGCGGGTGATGCATGTGCAGAAGAAATCTTAGTTGCTAAGCTTTCCTCCTGAGACTATCTTTCATAGGGCACCACTTGTGTAATTTATGTGTTGCTAATTTATTTTAGATTGCAAGTAATCCCTGCATAGCACTTCTTCTGAAGGGACAGAACTAGGTACCGTTAAAACATCATGGGTTGCAAGAAAATAACGATTCAGTGCTGGAGGAACTAGAACTTTGTGCTCTATCAATTTTTCTAAAGGATAACAAAGAAATCAGTCTTCCAACAAAATAAATGATTTCTTCCAAAGACAATAGTGTCTATTCTGTGTGGTACTTGCTCCTGCTGGAGCTTCACGTTGGTCTCTGCCAAGTGATCCTGAAGTTTGCTTTAGTGGTCAGAGCTGGTGGAGAAGCTAGTCAGCTGTACAAAGCAACAGTTCCAGGGGCTGAATGGGAAAACCTTCCATAGAACTTGAGACCTCACTTAATCCTTAGCTAATGTACAAATTGACATGATAATATTGAGCTTATCTGGCTCCTGTGGTTAAGATCCTGTTAGGTACAAGAGCAATGAATTCTGAGAAGCATTGGTGAAGTGAAGCGTTAGGCATGTCTTTAGCTCTAGTGACTCCCTTGATGTTTGATTTGCTTCTTGACTGAAATTCCCCTCATCTGCTGCAAATGCCTGCAGGTAGGCTGGATTCTCCGTTGAATGGAAAGTCCCACTGGAGTTAGCCAGAAACTGTGCCAGTTTGAGACTATGTGCATATGCTTAATGCTGCTTTCAAAATTGCTGCAGGTTCTTTTCAGCAAAATCCAACACCAGTGAGACAAAAAGTAGTTTTTCCTGATTTTGTTGTTGTTGAGAACAGAGAACCTTGGGCATTTTGGCTCTCAGCAAAAAAAGTGGTTTTTGGTACAAACGTGGATGATGTAAATGAAAACATTTTCCTAGAAAAGTTACCTTTTCATTTAAAAACCAGAAAAATTTCAACAAAAAGTGCAATAGCAACTCTGCATCACCTTTATTGTCTAAAGTAACTGTTGGTTATGAGTTTATGGAGGGTATGGGGGGAGCAAGAGGAGAGCTGGGTGAAGACTTGTCACTTTGGCTCTCTCCATGTACTCTGTGTGTGCAGGCTGTCTGAAGTGGCTCAGCCCGTATGGCTCAGAGACCAATGCCACCATACCCGGGACATTTGATAGCTCCTACCATGACATGGAGGTGGCGGAGGTGCTGCACTGCCTGTCTCCTGGTATAGGTTCAGGTGATGGGGCTGTACTGGGTAGAGCAGTGGTGGAGGGGCTGCAACCCCTGCAAGTCCCCAAGATTTTGCCAATGAAGACGCAGTTGATCCAGGACTTTACACTGGTGATTTCAGGGGAGCTACAATGACATGACAACCATGATAGAACAATTTTATGCACTGTACCTAGTGTTTCTAACAGGGATAGAACTGAAAACCACGATGCTTTAAATGTTTTACTGTTTTTGTTTTTGTTTTTTTTTTTTTTTTCCCCAGGAGCCGCCTTTATCTAGAGTGTAATGAGCTCCCACCAGTAGGCACAAGTAGGAGCAAAAAACTCACATAGACCACTATGCCGATTAGTTTGAACAAGGTGATAATGAGGGCACTTTTTATCAAGATTTTAATGAAAATACTTCAGATATCTTTCCTTCCAAATTCTGAGATGAGATAATAAAATTGTGCAATGGAAAAATTTTCTGAGATTGTAGAATCTGTACAGGGTTTGGTGTTCTCTTAGTTTTCTAGCTAGATAATGGGTTTTAGGCTTGTTAATATCAAAATTGTGGTCTTAGTGAATTGGTAACAAAATGATTCTGTGCTTGCAGGGGCAGAAAAAATCCTCATTAGGAAGGAGTTTCTGCTGCATGTAGCTAAATTGTGTTACAAAATAGTGATGCTGCCATTACTGTTTTAATCTTAACTTGGCATTAACAAAAGGAGAAAAAAGAAGGAGTTCTGTTTGGTCATTTTTGAAGAAGAAATCAATTGTATTATCATCAGAAGAGCAATTACATAAACATGGTGTATATGCTGTGGGGAGCTATTTAAAAACTGAAGTAGAAGATCTAGCCAATAACAATAATAACTCTTTAAAAGTCACGCTATATAAATATTTGAATGTGTTTATGCAAACACGCACTTGTTTGTGGGTGTATGTGACAGAGACAGCACTTTCCAAAATCAAAACTTTTGAATTATGAGGAATCTCTAGGAGTTGAGTGTTCTTATGTGTAAGCAGCAAGTGTAAAACTTGTTCCTAGAGAGAAAGGCAGAACACTTGCTGTATGCACAACTCACATCCCATTTATATACAGTCTGATGGCACGTACATGGTAAATATTCTTTTTCAGACCATATTTGCAGAGATAAGTCTCATTTTAGGTCCCAATCTTGCAGTCACAGAAGTTATACTTACATTATCAAGCAGTGTGGTGCAATAAGAGCAGATCTGTAGAATGAGACACTGGATGCCAAAGACCTGCTATTCACACTATATGTTGTTGTCGCTGTTTAAGGTTGGGCCAGCAATTAAAGCAGATGACAGATGGTCTCTATTAATCCCTTTATTCTCCAGAAAGGGAAAGAAAGCAGAAAAGGGAGAGAGACTTATGGGTTGGAATATCAAAACAACTTTAATAAAACAAAAACAATGAAAAAGAATATAATAGTATTAATGCTACTACTACTGCTACTAGAAATAAAAGTAGACAAAACCAATATTGAGCTTCCCAATGATAATCACAGGATTACACGCTGTGGTGGCTCGCACCACTGATGCCACAGGGCGGGCACCGGGATGCCCTAGACTGCGCTCAGTAGCAGACAGGAACTGGATTCAGGAATGTGTGGATCAGGATTGGAGGCAGGAGAGCAAGCAGAGTCCCACCATGATGCCAGCCGCGAAAGAAAGAGCCCTGACACCCGTGATCCCTTAGCTTTATGCTGAGTATCATGCCATCCACACTTTCCTGCAGATGCGACCCTTTTGTGCCTCCCCACCTGTGGACCACAAGAAAGCCAACAATGGCTTTGGTTCCTAAAGGAATAAGCACAAACATGCACCTTTCTGCACACCAGTCCTGCCATTACCTTAGTAACAACTATAAACATCAAGCAATATCAATTCTAAAAGCAGACACTGTTTGAAAAACATGTAACCAACTTCAGAAAGTGTTTAACTGAAGGAAAACCTACTGAAAGGTGAAATGGTCCTGTTTTAGCCAAACCAGGACAGTTCTTCAGGGTGCACAGGCTATTTTCACTAACTCCAGCCTGGTTCCATGGACTGCCTATAGGAGGTTGGAGTGCATTAGGTGCACTCTTAAAGCGCAACTTCCACTTCAGTTTCTTCAGGAGCCCAGTTTATATGCTCTGTAACAACTCTACATTGGAGTGAACGCAAAGAAATGGGATTGATCTGGAGATTCAATGCATGAACTAGCTTCTGATTCAAATTAAAATGTTCACACAGACTCACAATTTGATACGTCTATTCAGGTTCATGTAAGCCCCATTCCTAGGTCCTTGCAGGACTGAGTGTCTGCAAAAGAGCGAGCAGTCCTTTATAATGCCAGATTTCTACTAACAGTAATTTAATTGTTTCTCACTCAGTAAATATGATGGCTCCATATTACATTACTAAAAGTTACAGTAATAAAATTCTTTATGATTAGTAAACGCAAAGGGCCCATTGCAATCACTCAGATAAAACACAAGTGTAAATATCTTATCTAATTTAGCTCATGATCTTGTTTACAATAAGATAAAAAAAAATTTGTAAACAAGTAATTTGTGAGCAGTAAACTAATGAAGCCTGATTTTGGAACAGATTTGCATCACTCAGTAACATGACTTAGTAACTGACTCACACTAGCATATATTTATAACCTTTGCATCTGTCTTTGCATTTTTTTAATTTCATCCCTTATGACTATCATTTCTAGGAGTGTTTTGTTATGGATGTACAGCTGATTGCATTTGATCATAGAAATTAGCTAAGGGGCTTAAGAGTTGTTGGGGTGAATCTGTGACTATTCCACCTGTTTCTTTTGAGTTGACTTGTTTTTTAAACCTTGTGGGAACATAGTTACTGGTGAGGAGTCTATTACTTACCCAAGCATGGCTGAATTTGATCAGCAGGTTTCTAAACCCTCCATGTTATAGGAAAGCTGGCTAAACACAGTGTGCCTGCTTCTCTTCCTGGCTTTTCTTTAGGATTAAACCATGGTGTTCACCTTCATTCATCTATGTTTAATTTGTACTCATGTGACTTTGACATTGAACTCTGTTGACCTACTTGACTTATATGAAGGGTCATGTTTGAAGTGGATTGTAGTCTTGCCACTGATTTTAATGTCAGCAGGAGCAGAATATGAGTGTTTACTAAATGAAAGTTTAATAGGTCTGAAAGATTTCTTTAGATTACAGTGAAACCATCTGATTAAGTACTCTTTGTTATTCATTAAAGAGAAAAAACTCTCTCCAAATAGTATTTTGTATTCAAACACTGAAAGTGGTACATAGAGCTTTCAAAACTCTGATTATATTATGACTCACAGAATCACAGAATGGTTGAGGTTGGAAGGGACCTCTGGAGGCCATCTGGTCTAACCCTTCCTGCTCAAGCAGGACCACACAGAGCTGGTTGCCCATGACTATGTCCAGATGGCTTTTGAATATCTCCAAGGAGGGAGACTCCACTACCTCTCTGGGCTACCTGTTCCACTGCTTGGTCACCCTCACAGTATAAAAGTGTTTGCTGATGTGCAGAGGGAAACTCCGTTTTTCCCCAAAAGTGTCTGGGACTTTTCCCATAATCGTGCCTTGCAGGCACTTCCTTGCTTACATGCAAACGTTTGAGGTGACCCTGCTTAAGCCCTCTTTTGTTGATTTTTGTCTTCTCTTTTGTTCACGTCACCCCAGGTTCTTTACTTCTCAACCAATTCCGTCACTTCATCACAGGGCTGCTGGAAACTCTTTCCTTCCCATTATTCCTAATTTAAACTTGTTCTTACCAAGTCAGCCATCCTGCTGGCAAAAAGAGACCTATACCCCCCTTAGTGAGGTGGATTTCATCTCTCCTAGGCAGATGATGGTCCTCAAACAGGATCCCATGGCAGAAGCAGCCAAATTCCTTTTGCCAACATCAGCGCCACAACCAGTTGTTGACACGCAGTGTCAGCCCCTCCTCCTCACACCCTTTCCCCTCACTGGCAGGATCGAGGAGAACACCACCAGGACCCCCATACTGCTAACTATTATCCCCACAGCTCTGTAGTGATGTTAGACCATCACTGATGCCTTCGTGGAAGAATAACAGAGGGGGAATAGTCAGTTCGACCAACTTCAGCAGTCTCTCGACAACATCTCAGATCCAGGCCTTGCCAAGCAGTAAATTTCTCTAGATGACAGGTCAGGTCAGCACATGGGTCCTCTGTCCCCCACAGCAGGGATTCACCCACAGTATCACTCACCACTTCCTCCTGGTGTTCCTGCACAGCTCTGGGTCAGTTGGCCCAGATGCTTCACTTGAAAGCACACGTGGCTCCTCTTCAGCTTTGAGGGACATGAGCTTATTCCATAGTTGCAAGCCTTCAGGTGGTGGAACAGAAGCCTTCCTCTCAATGCCAGAAGTTACCAGCTTTCAAACTTCACCCACTTCAGGGTTTGCACTTACTGTCCTGCTAGGGATAGACTCGACCTGTGTCTCCACTGCAGTTGGGGTCTGGTGCTCTTAAAGACACAAGGTCTCTGAGAAGATCCTGTCTGCCTCTCTTGTCATCTCTGATGCTGACTCCTTCCCATAACTCCTCCACTTGGTGGCACAGCTCTGCGACAACAGCACACCGGGAAAGAAGACCATCTCTCCCAGCTGCAGGGAGAGGTGCCAGGCACTCCCTGCAGCCAGGGACTTCCAGGGCTGCGTCCACCACCCGAAGCTCTGCCTAGGTTGACACCTCCATCATGGCAGGTACAGCTACTCCTACATCTACTGGGGAATGTGCCCTGTGGCATGTCACCACCGTATCTGAGAACATTTATGTTGGCCTGAATTGTGAGGAGGAGCCTTCCTTTGTGCACTATTCCAAAACACAAAACCTGATTTCAATAAATCAGGTATTAGATTTTTGCTGCAAACCAATAGAAAATTTGTAGGCTTTAATACATCTTGGATGTGTTTTTGAAATAAAATAACTTGCATTCACCCACTTTACCTGGTGTATTCTTTATGCATGTGTGGACAGATCATATGTTATTTTAAAAATTAATTTTCTCAGTTGTATGCAGGCAATGATTCCAAAAGAAAATACAAGTGAAACAAAACAAAATATAGGCAAAATATGTTAGAAATATAGTTGTTTAACTCCATCTAGCTGATAAGCTGAAAACTCAAGCAAAAGTGGAGAGTGAAGAGAGAAATCAATTTGTTATTACAAGCAGTTGTTTCCTTATTTACCCAACAGAGATCATACAATCTTTTTCCCTTATTTAACATTTGGTTGTTAGCATGCAATGCACCTGGGTTCAGAGGATTAGTTCAGGACGTGGGCACCATAAGAGAGTACTCAATTGTACAAGTGAGATTTGCCCAGCTCTCTCTGACTTGCTGTGGGAATACTTGCTTGGAAACCCATTCACACAGAAATGCTGCTTGTTCTTTGCTTGAACAGTACCAGTAAGACTCACGGAGTATGTAGACTTTAGTAATCCTTTGCACTTTCTTACACTTTGCCACTAAGATAATCAGTGGGGTGAGCCACCTGGTTTTTACAAGAGGTTGTAGTTCTGTTGTGTGTCGTGCTTACTGCATAAAGAGGCCATTTCACAACTCATGCTAACTAAAGCCTTTGGCCAAAGTCCATCTTTCCTTGACCTCACTATTCCAGAAAACGAAGAAAATCCTGTCTGTGTTGCTGACAGTCTCACTGACATAAACTGAACCCACTGTTGAAATTTCAGATTCCTGTTTAGGTTTGCAGATGGGGACAATGGTTGACTACTATTCTACTATCTGTTCCTCTCACTATATCAGCTGTAGCCTGAGAATCTAGAAATGATCAAGCTGGGGATGAAATCTCTGTCTTGTTCTTTTAGAGACTGCTTTTAGGCTGCCCTTACAACCCTGGGTTGGGAATAGATGAATCTTAGGAGAGGGAAAAAAATCTCCAGAAGGCAACTCTCTCAGGTTGCTACAACTGAGACAAGCTTCGAGGGATGCTGATAGTATGTTAGGAGACTTTCAACTATCTGGAGTAACTCCTGGTCTGCAAAGTGCAGAGGTAGCCTAATGTTGTCCACAGTTTCCACTTCTCTGGAGCTATAAAATTCATGCTTTGCCTCTGAGAGGTCTTTAGCAAGAGCTAAAGGGAAGTGCCAGTGGGTGATGTTTCTTATTTCTCCTGGCATGTGCCTTTCTTCTCCACATTAAAGGACACACAAGTTTGACTACAGATCCACAGCACACCCATGCACATATAGAGGCAAGGGGTTTTGCAGAAAGATGTGGGACTGTAAGAGATTGCTTTAGGAGACAAATATAGAAGATCAAGTAAAGGAAGAGCAAACTTAACTCTAGATTTCTGTATGTAGGGAATTAAGAATTATCTGTTCATACTGCATTGAGGATAATGATGCCATGATCCTTGTTGGAAACTGTCAGTGTTACTAGGACGTGAGCAATGACTCTTCTATACACTTATACACCTGTTGTCTGGCAACAGATTCCAGCTCTTCATTTCAGCGACAGCTGTACTCGTGGCTTCAGTTCAGGATGACCTTTCAGTGAATATTATGTTCTTTCTCTGACTGGGGAAGTTCTCTGATCCAGAACATCTTTGGCAGAGCTGTTAATCTGCTCCTGTTACCAGTAACTACAGTGAAAGTACAATAACTAAAATGAAATCAAGAATAATGATAATAACAAAATCAATGGACAACACTGGAGTCTCCCTTCTCTTTTCTTGTGCTGCACCATACTCAGCAATAATGACCATGGTTATAGTTAAACAAGAAAAGGAGTATGGGAAAGAAGGATCTTATAACTGCTTTTCTTTCTTCTGTCAGGAATTCCAGGCAAGATGAGTGTTCTATCACAAGTGCCCAAACACTGGACCAAAGTCAAAGACTTGGTAATCAGGAAATGGACTTCCAGTTCTGCTATGGTAATTTTAATTTGTATTTTAAATGTAAAGGTGATTTGGTTTTGCTTTTCTTTTTAATTTGGTGGATTTCCCTTTCGCCTTTCACAGTTGTAACTTGCCTGATAGCTTATTCTCTAACTTCACAACTCACTGAGCTGGATTAATTGATGTGGTGGAACAAATGCCAAGTCATGTTAAAAAGGTTGCATTTTGGGTGAAACTGTAGGAATTAATTGTTGGGAAAAATGCTGTATCACAAAGAGATGAGGAAAGTGATTTTAACAGAGAGAATGACTGTGAGTTTTCCTCTCCGGGATCGCTTTGGCTTAAAGCTATGGTATTCCAAGCAGCTCTGCAGTTAAACACTTCCTCACCATTTTATGGCACCTTCTGGTTGTATACCTTTGAACATCTTTTACAGATATTGCACAGTTTCAAAGTATGAAGCTCTTGGGGGAGAAATCATAATCACCTGCCTTGGGTGCATTTTCTGTAGAAAGCTAGGACCAGTGAGAATGGGTTTGTTGTTTTTCCAGCAATATCTTCAATAATGTTAGCCAGCTTTGGCCAGTGAGAAATGAAGGAGGAGAATCTGCTTTAGAAAAGGTGTTTAAAAGGAGAGAAGAGAAGATTTGTTGGATGAAAAATGGAGCTGGAGCAACAGACAAGTGAACAGACGAGACTTTGGGCACTTTTGGTAACATTTGAATTGTGGGTGAAGCTTGTTGAGAAAGAAGCTAATTAATGAATCCCTGACCAAGGAATGAACATTCATCAGCAACTTGATGAAGAGGAATGGAGGGTTTCAGATTAGGTGGTGGTAGTGTAGTTTGCAAACAGACTGTAGAAAGCCTAGGAAGTCTCCACTGCCTGCCCATGGCTGCAGATTCGTTCAGCTTTCCTAGGCCAGGTCCATTGCTGATAGCGTCCCTATACCAAAGAAAGCAGGGGTGAGGGGAGGGGTTTTGAATGCATGGTTTTAACCCAGGCCACCCTGGACAACAGATGAAACTTTTTTTTGAAGTATCACTTAATGAGACCAAAAGATTTTCAGGGAGGCAGTATACTAAATCAATACTAGATATGACAAACATAACTGTTAATTCTCTAGTCTCATTGTTCCTTGGATTGGGACTGGCCCAATGTTTCTTGCTCTTGACACAGTGTTTGTCTTTCATCTGGTTTCCCTAGCAAACAACTATGGGTCCCCCTTTTGCCTCCTGGAAAGCTGATTAACACTCTTTGCTGTATGCTTCTAAGGTTTGCAACTACCTGGAGGTAGGAAGTGGGGTGCTTGGTATAAAGAGCTTGTCCATTGCCTTTTGAATGTCTACAAAAAGCGAAATGCATTTTCACTGGATATCTTGGCTTTCTTATTTTGTTCGTACCCATTAAGTTAGGCCAGGGAATATTCTAAATTTCTAATAAGTAAGTACACAATAGTTATGCCAGTGTACAGTTCCTTTATAATTTTTCTAATGTTATTATGTGTCACTGTTAATGAGCTACAGGTTCTGTTCCAATGTGCTTCTCCTGTACCTGCTATTCCATGAAGAGTTGTAAGCAAATGAAAAAATGCAAATCATCTTGGATCTGGTTGTTGTTATAGATTTTTTCATGAAGGCTGTCTATCTACTATATGACCTTAGAAAGAAAAACCCCCAACATATTGGCTGAAGAGTACTTGCTTCTTGAACAAATAATGTCTGGACACACTTAGTACAGAGTTATGATCAATCTTCCCCATACATTAGATAATTTCCATACAAGGCAGAATCAGAAGCCCTGAATAAATGCATTTTGAAGTAATTATCCACTGCTAAGTATTCGCGTGCGCATGCACGTACATACGCGCACACACACATGCTGCAAAAGTAGCTTATTGCATTAAGAAATGAATTACTGTTTCTAATTACTTCTAGTAGTTAATTGTTTCTAATTATTACATTAAGAAATAAATTGCTACTTCTAATTATGCTGTGTACAGTCAAAGTAGTTAGAAATGCAATTTGCATGGTTGTTTACATCACAAGCATGTTTAAGTAATTGTGGCCCCTTAATTATATGGAACGGTCGATGTTAAATAACATAACATAACACATTTTGCAGCTTCATCTGCAGTGTCATTTGTTTACCTTTTATGGTGGCTGCGTTTCAGAGAACTGGGGAATAGGTACTGTGTGTCACTGGGGAATAGCTATTTTTATTTGAAACCTATGAGCACCGCTGAGTATCTATGACTTGACAGGCATTTCTGGGAACGTGCACTGTGTTGTTAAACTTACGTTACAGCTCTATCCTCTCGGCCTAAGCAAATCTGAACCACTTGGAGACACTGATCAAATCTTGTTGTCCTTAATTAAAGTCTCATTTCCCACTCCCCACGCTCTCTGACATGATAATGTCATCATGAGAGGTTTCACTTGCCCTGATGCTGGGAGTGGGTACTCTCACCTCAGCTAAATTTTTTCCTCAAATTCACATGAACATCTATAATGACCTACATCATTTTTGTCCAAAAAGAAGCCCATTAGGAGCCTGCTGTGGGTAAGATTGCAGCCAGGAATTCCCAGCAAAAGCTGTATTAATTTTCCAGATAATCTCTGTGAGTTTGGTGTGTCCCTCAGCTCTCCAGGAGCATCCAAACTTGGGTGTTACACACTGCAATTTGGGAATGATCTTAACTCCACCAAAGAGGTCATACAGCAGAGGAGACTGACTGTCCTGGAGGAAGCCAATGCATGCTTTCTTTGAAAGTGTAACTAGGACTTTAGTTCTTTCTCAGGCATCCCCCTCTATGTAACTTCACAGGAGTTTACTAGGACTTAGGAATTGCAGGACTTTGCCTTTTCCTGTGTCATGCATGTTTAGTTTCTCCTGTTCCCTATTTTCTATCTCAATTTGTAATAATACTCAATGATATTAGAATTGATTGTAGTGGGACGTAACTATGTCCCAGAAGAAGTGGACAGCTTGCCATCAAGCAACAGTAAAAGAGACAGGAAAAAATAAACTACAGAGGCTCAAAAAATATTGCTTGTCATTCACATGTCCTCAGAGAGGGAAAGAATACAGGAAATTTGGAACACAAGGGGTACATTGTTGTTAAACATAATTTTTCAAAGTTTTATGTGGGGCACTGGTGGGATGTAAAGTTAAAGAGCTGGAAAGTTCACTCACCCCTTATGCACATGATATATTTGGAAGAGTGGGTTTAGCTATCTGAAGAATATCCTTGGTTCTAGTAATAGAAGTCCTCAGCTAACACAAGGAGTTCGTCATTGCAGGTAGATTCTGTTTCAGTATAATAACATGAAATGATTTGGGGGGCAAAATGTTGTGGCTGCTTTGGTGGGAAGGGAGCTTTAGAGCAGAAAACAGCACTGGAAGCGGAGATTGCTAGAAAATGGACTATAGACCCACCACTTTACGTGATATAAAAACTGGTATGTGGCGAGGACTGTGAAAGGGCTGGCACTGTCAAACATAGTGTTTAATAACTTTGGGGAGTTAAATCATAATCTTCATCTTAGAGGACACATGTCAGCAGTCAAAAAACATCAAAATAAAGTTCTAAGAAATTTTTCTGCCCTTTCTTGCTCTGAGAGGAGCTGGTTCTGGCTCACCTAGGTTTGGTGAGGATTCAGAACTTGATTTTCACTGAAAATGGTTATTGTCTTAGAGCCAGACCTTGCAAATGCTGCCACAGAGCCTGCAGGATTGGGGCCTGTGTGGACCCTATGCTTGGTACCTAACACTGTAACAGAGTTCTGACGGAGAAAGAACTGAAATAATGTTAACAATCTGCCTTGCTAAATTACTGTTTTGGTCTGCCTTTTATGCCCCATGGGACTCAAACTCTAATCAAGGTGTTCGACTCACTTTCTCAGGAAGCCGGGATGGAGAGTAAAAAAGGTAGTTATAAGATTGTGACTATTGTACTCCCAAGTGGGAAATGGAGAGCTGTAATTCTGCTAATTATCATAACTAATTAGCTGCATTCAGAAGTGAAAAATCAGAAGGGCTAGATCACCGCCTTCATCTGTTAATAATGGGTTATTGAACTGCAGTACATGAGACCAGAGGGATTGCTATTACCACCACTGATGAGCCCAGGATGTGTTCCCAGCACCATATAATAAATCAGCCCTGGATTTTCAGAGTGCTTCCACAAGGTGAAAGTACATGCCATTCCCAGAGTGCAAAAAGATGCAGTTCAACATCACGAACTCAGTCATCAAGCTCAGGCCCCCTTTTTGGGGCACAGGCACTCATGTGCATGGAGGGGGTTCAATGCGAGCCCCTTGGACATGAGCTCTGTTGGCTCCAGGGGATTCACACAAATTGTGCATCAGGCCCTGTCTCCTCAAGCCTGGCATCCTCTTGGAAGTGAGGACACGTTTCTGCAGGACAGGGCTGGGCTGGGCTGTGAGCTAGCAATGGACAAACTGGAAGTGATCTCGGTGTAAAGCAGGGCCTGAGCTAATTAGGCCAGCTGATTAGCTTGGCTGGATCACTATGCTGCACTGGCCGTTATCACATCTGGTGTATGAACTGTGTGTAGCACCATACAATGCTGTGCAGGTATGCCCTGTAGGCCAAATTCTTTGAGTCATTTTAGGTACCTCATATTGTTGACCAGCATGAAATGGATGGCTAAAAAGGGGAATTCGGGAGGTACAAAAGTCAGCAGGGCACAGCCCCGCCTGTGTGCTCCCAGAAATCTGAAGCAGTAGAAAGGCATGCAGGCTGTGTTTTGATAGAATAGCTGAACCACTTGGAATTAAGTGGCAATCTGAGCTGAGACAATCCCATTTTGGCTTGAATAATTTCAGCATGACTCCCCTTGAGATAAACTAAGATCTTATTAGCCCAGCTGTGAACATTAATGTGGCCAATTCAGGAGAAATTCCAGTGCAAGGGAAAAGTCTTTTAATGAGATCTATACAGCACAGCTGTAATTAATGGTGTAAGGGATCTGGGAGTAGACTCTGCTGACTGATACACCCAGTATTTGTCTGGGTTATTGGCAGGACCTCTAGAATTATATTGTTATTATACATGAGTCTCAGAAGGGTCTCGGAAGACTTTTAAGGTGACAGAAATTTCACAATTCAGGTGCAGTTTAGCAAACTACATAGCTGCCCTGTTTAACTGTACAAGGGCAAGAGCCTTCCACCATTACAAGGATTCACTTCAGTGGGAGAACACAGAGACTGGTAACAGAACACAGCACTCTGAAAACCTCTTTGATTGATCTTGGCCATAAGTCTGATTTCACATTAATAATTTGGTATCAGGTGGAACAGAGTTTTATGCAACAGCTATTTCAAAAATGCAAATACATGCTTTTAAAGTGTTTTTGTAGTGCAATATTTGACTAATGTTGATCAGTTAGTGATGAATCACTCATTAGTCAAAACAACATGGATATGAAAATAAACCCTGGACATAGGCTTGATCTCTAGAATGTTAGCAAGAATGAGTAGTGACTGTAATTAAGTAAATGGAATTTCATAAAGTACCATGATGACTTGAGATCATAATGAGGCACACTTAGATCCCTCACAGCTCTCAAAATTTCTCACTGGCTAGTGTGACTGCACTCTCTGATTTTAAGATCTACCCCAATTTCTCTTTCTGACATGCTGGTCCTTACTCTACCATTGCCTAAAACTGAATTATGGTGGTGCGTAATTCCCAGCCTCATGGAGCACTGTGATAGGGACCATATGTGCAATTATACCTTTACATAAGAGGACTGAGTTAGAAGTGCCAGCCAGGTCTTTAATGTTATTTTCTTAATCTTGAGCAGCTGGTGTTGGAGATACAGGGCTAGAGAACCAAAATGGTGAGCTTCAAACACAGTCCAGTGCTCTGTGCCAGGAGAACCCATAACTGTCACTCCAGAGCAATCAGATCTATGCTCCAGGAACCATACAGGCTCCACACTGGTAATCACTGAGCATCCCATGGCTTCTCAGTGGAGCACAGCAGGTCCTCCAAATCATGTGATTGAGCAGGAAGATGCTCCAGGGTTGCACAGTACTGGCATTTTGTGGATTCAGTATGAGGTCTAAGGGCCCTCAGTCACACAATGAATTCATTGATGGCCCAAGGCCTGGTCCAGGACACCAGGTTGTGCTTGGAAAATGATATAAAGGGAATAAAAGCAGGAAGGGCAAGGATTTTGAAGTCTATGCTTGGATCTGTGTGTCAGTTACCACTGCTACAGGCCTGCTACCACCACTGAAGTAGGGATCTCT
Source organism: Cariama cristata (assembly GCF_000690535.1). Classification (NCBI taxonomy): domain Eukaryota; kingdom Metazoa; phylum Chordata; class Aves; order Cariamiformes; family Cariamidae; genus Cariama; species Cariama cristata. Next base: position 54,439 of record NW_009621320.1, on the reverse strand, counting down.
TTCTCCCTGGGCTGAGCTCTGTTTGTTTATTGCTTTTTTGTTTATTGTTTTGTTACTATATTAATGTGGCACCTTTTGGCAGTGGTTTCTCAAAAAAAGATGCACAGATACCGTTGCTCTTATTATGGACACAAGAAAAAGAAAACACAGAAAAGGGCCAAATTCAGGAATCACCATAAGCACGAGTGTAACCTATATTCAGTGTCAAATATTTGAAATTATTGGGATCTATTAACTTGCTGAAGTTTGCAAAAATACCACGTAGGTCATGTTTGTCTGGCCTCTCTTGGCCAAACAGGGACTCCGCTTTTCTGCCCTGGAAGCTGTTCTGCTAGCCATTTCACAATAATAAGAGACAAATAAAAAATTATTTTAACATATGTCGCCCGGCAATCAACATGTTCTACCCAGGGATGGATCTGGAAGGGAAACCTTCCTTCCTGCAAACAACTTGATAGAAAACATCCCAGTCTGCCACACTACATTGTGCTTATATAGGTCTTCAATGCCTTGTAGAGATGTGAGGCTGTGTAGAGAGTGAAGCTGTGGTTTTAGAGAATTGAATTGTGCATACAGCCCCCTCTAAGTTCAAAAAAGCAATGAAGTTCACACTCTTGCTCCTCAGAGCTGCCAGGTTATGGTCCCTACAGTCATGAAGGAAAGGAATTGCAAGGCTTCAGTAAGCCACCTGTGCTAGGTCATGTGAAGATGGCTCCTACTTCCTTCCATGCCTGCACCATCTTCTGGAGCTCCATAACTTCTTGATCCTTGAAAGTCAAAGCAGTGAGGACAGATACATTGATGCTCTATATAACCATAGTACTGTCCAACACAGCTCATTCATGGGAGTTTTTTAGGACATGTTTGTTCCCACCTGTAGAGTGAAACACAAGCTGAGAGTGATGAAGGTTCCTTTGCTCCTGCATGTCAGCCTTTGCAGGCTGTAGGAGCATGTGTGGTGGCTCATCCTTGCAAAAAGCAAGCCTTCAGAACTGGTCTGTGGAAGCTGTTGAGGACAAGAAAGATTTGCAAGCTGAACATACAAGATGTAGGAAAATTTCAGAGGAGTGACTGTGGAGAAGAAATCCTCCCCCTCTGGATCCAAAGGCAGAGTGGGAGGGCTCTGACATGATCCATGGTGCCTGCACGTTGCCTGCAAATAGGAACCTTTCTGACAGCCTCAAGTCTATTTCACCTTGAACCCAAAACTGTGCTAGACTGGGTCCTGCGATGGCAGCAGTGTGTTGAGGAAAGAGAGACAGTGCTGGGTGGGACCTGGAGAGGGGCTTTGCAGGACTTTGGAGGATGGGGATATGAGGCACTTCCTCAGCTGAGGACACGCTCTGCCATCTTGCCCCCTCCCAGTCATCCTACAAGCCCAGCAGGGTTGGTCAGGATTCTCCGTCAGATGCAGGAGGGGTGACTGGGAGGAAGCACCTCAGAGGATCCAGCTGAGGGAGTTCCCCACCAAGGGGTCCTTCCTCAAAACACTCCTCTGCTGCCCTCCATGGTGTGGATGTGGAGCTGGCTGGGATATTTCTTCCACAGCACACAGGAAGGGTCAAATCACCCCTATCTTTCTCCATCCTATCCGGCTGTGTATGACATTGTGGCATGTGTTAAAGAGTGTGGTGTGATCTATGTTGGTCTTTTTAAGCAAGTATCCCTGCATGAAATTCAGGCATGGGCTAGGAAGAGAGAAACCAGGGTGGTGTCTCTGACAGGAAGAGGGAGAAGTAACAGCGAAGTGTCAAAGATTTGAGGATACCACTGCTAATACACAGAATTAAAACCTGCTGCCTGCACAGGAAAGCAAAATCAGCTGGAGATCGGGAGGGAATTGGCAAAGTCGTGCTTCATAACCATCTGCTGAGCTGTTAGACCCGACTGGGCTTTTTTTTTGTTTGGGTTTTATATTATTTGTTTTTTCTGTTCTTTTTAAATTAACTTTACTGAAGGAAATAAAATCATCGGAAGACAAACATCTGAAAGATGATTTAGGCTGCACATGGGGAGCACCCTTCCAGGAGGCCTGGCTGCCTGGCACGAGCGCAGCTGCAGCACAGCCCCTTGGCCTCCCTCCCTCTCTGTGACTGTCTGCCAAGCGCAAATTAAAGGATCCACTGACCGACAAGCTGGGTCTATTCTAGTATTTCCCCGGCTCCTGGCATGTTTTAGATCTTCTCCATACGGACTAGCAAGGCTTTGTGTTGCTCTGACTTCATTCCTTGTGCGCGGAATGCGATCGTTTCTTTTTAACAGCGTTTCCATCTTGCTGTTTGCTCTTGCGCAAGAGTGTACTCAACCCCTCGCATTTAATGTGAACTGTCCTATTGTTCGCTTTGGTTTATGTGAACACACCACCACATCACAAGCATGGAAAAACAGAAGTGACTTAATAAGCCAGTTTTAAACCTAAAACCCTGCATCTGATAAAAGCAATAAGGCAGAGGCAAAAAGGTTGGCCTGGAAAAAAAACTGCGAACAGGTCTGACAATATAGATACCCAGGGGGACCCTAGAACTCTCGTGGGGTGATGAAACTGCCAGGTCCCCAAAGACGGAGAAGCATCGAGCGCTGCCTCATCTCAGTCAAAGAGCACAATCCCTTTCTGAGCAATTTCTCTCTGCATGCAGCTAAGAAGGCTGAAGTGCTTTTGTTGTATTTATTAGTTCAATATGATTTTATCAGGTATCTCTGTCAGTCACCACTCTCTACCTTGGAATACAGTTGTATTTCAACTGCTGTGGTGCTTCACAGGCTAACACCTGGTCGTTAATCACATAGGGAACTAATACGGCAAAATAGAAGTCAATTTTGTCCAACGTGAAAAGAATGTAAGATTAAATAACCTAATTCAAAAGCACAACCCACACATTCCCTGCTTGAGCTTCTAATAACAGTTCAAATGAGTGAAACCGAAGTAATTATTAAAATGTAATTAGTTTACACGGTTGGTGCATTGTGTTTGTTTTTGGCACCTCTCTTGGCTTGAAGCATTTTCAATGCAGCAGTCATACAAAGGCCTGACTTGTGATTAAGACATGGAGCTGATATTCTGGGAACCTGGGTTCAGTTCCTGGCTATACGATAAAATTCCTGTGTGACTTTGTTTGGTCTTATCACTTCTCTGTGCCTCAGTTCCTCATAAGTAGAATAGATACGAGATAGAAATGCATCCTTTGTCTGGCTGCTCACTCTGTTTAAACTAAAAGCCCTTTAGGTAGTGGATTGTTTTTTAATGTGTTTATACAGTGTAAGATAATGAAGACTTGATCTTGTTTGAACAACAAAGTGCGAACTGGTAGACCACTGTGTTGATATATCAATTCAGAGGGGGTATTTTCATGCTGGTCCTTTCACGATAGAGGAAGAATTTTAAAATATTTTTAATGCAGATATTGTGATGTGTAATATTCCCTAGAAGAGAAAACATGTAATAAAAGAGTAGGAGGAAACTTTTCCTCTTTGTGAGGAAATAGTGCCTTGGAATAAAAAAAAAAAAGCCCATTGTTTTCCCACTGCATTACATGTGTACCAAGCCCTGTATTAAGATCCAGAAATAGAGGAAAGCAGTTGACAACATCTCCCCTGAAGACTGTGATTGATTCATGCAACTATTTTACACAGATACTGCTTGCAATTCCTCTGGCCGCATTTCAGGCTCTGTGAACAGACGATGCAGACACCGATCACCCACAGGAATCGCCCAACAGCCGCTGAAGTCTTGACTCAAGGAAAGGGCTTACAGCACGTGCTTCAGTATCAGGGATTTTAACGGGGCTTTGAGCACATGCGTAAAGTTAGCAATGTGATTAAGCTTCCTTCCTGAATAAAGGCAGTTTCCCTGTCCTGGGTTTTAGATACTGTTTGGCTTCCCCTTTAATGAAAGGCACAGCAATGCTCTTCTGGTCCAGTCATTGCAAAGATCTAGCTCTGATCTCTGTACCTGCATTACCAGCTTCAACTCTGGCAGCACTTAGTTAAGAAAATGCGGCTGGAGTGCCACTTTGAGCACAGACTCTGCATATGACCACTTTGCTTAATTACTAACACCCTCCCCAGCCTGATTTTGACTTGTACCAGCTAGTGGTTCCCAGACAGTACCTGTGCACAGTTTGGGGAATAGCCTGTGCCTGGGGGATTCCCAAAAGAGACTCAGGACAAGGCTGCAAGAGGTTTGGCTCCCTCTCTCCTGTACATTCTTCTAGTTTTAGCCTACCAGGGCTTTGTATCCTCAGCACACTTCCACATGCCCTAACACCACACTGGCATGTCCTCAGTTGCAAGACACAAAACTGCTGCCCTGCTTGGGTGGCAGCATAGCCTTCACAATATTTCAGACACTGAAAAACAAAAGAAAAGAGCACAAGTGTTAAGATATCTTAAGGTTTTTCATATTAAGAATCAATGTCTACTCAACTAATACAAAACAATCCTTTACCGTATTTTCTTTAGTGGTATGTATACAGCATACAGCCTGCATCACCACTTGACGTGCATCTCTCCAAACTAGTGGGTTTCTTCCAACCTTCCAGTTCTGCTTGTGTCTTCTGGTGCTGAAGTGGTATGAAATCTGGTGTAAATTAATGATCATTTACTACTTTTATTGTAGATGGAACTACTTGAAACTTTTAGAATAGATTTTTTATTAAAGGAAAAATAACTTCGAGCAAAATGGAGGTGCTTGCATAAGAAATCTCATTTTTTGCTGTATTATTTTTGACAAAGGCCAAATGTAAAAACATTCTGTTTAATTACAGTTCCATCCCATTGGAAGGGAGTCAATTTTATGAAATAGAATTTCATTTAATTCTAGAAAATTATACTCATGGTACATTTTGAAATACAAATGTTTTATTTGAAGTTTCTTATGAAATTTAAATAGGATTTTGGTTGTCTCTTCTACTAAGCGTTCCTCAGATTGTTTTACTTTGTTATGAATATTTACTCAGCTCTGTGCGTATGAATCTACTTGGAAGTTATCACCTACCTGTTTTTTAATATCTGAAACAAAACCTAATAATTCTTGCATTGCTGAGAAACTCTAGTGATTAAACAGTGATGATGAATTAATGACATAATAATAGTAGTAATTTGCAAGTAATTTGATCTTTCACCTAGCCATGAAAAAATACAGTTATGTTAAAGAAATAAGTGTTGGTTTGTTTCCCTCAAGAAGCATAAAAAGTACCTTCGCTGCTCAAAGTACACAGCTAACACCAACCCTGCTCTTGCAAAATTGAGCTGCTGGAGCGTGTCCAGAGAAGAGCAACAAAGTTGGTGAAGAGCCTGGAAAGCAAGTCTTACGAGGAGCGGCTGAGGGAGCTGGGGTTGTTCAGCCTGGAGAAGAGGAGGCTGAGGGGAGACCTTATCGCCCTCTACAACTGCCTGAAAGGAGGTTGTAGCGAGGCAGGGGGTTGGTCTCTTCTCCCCGGTAACTAGCGATAGGACAAGAGGAAACAGCCTCAAGTTGTGCCAGGGGAGGTTCAGGTTGGGTATTAGGAAGAATTTCTTCACTGTAAGAGTTGTTAGGCATTGGAATGGGCTCCCCAGGGAAGTGGTGGATTTACCATCCCTGGAGGTGTTCAAAAAACGTTTAGATGTGGCGCTTCAAGACATGGTTTATCGGGCATGGTGGATTGGGTATACGGTTGGACTTGATGATCTTTGAAATCTCTTCCAACTGTAATGATTCTATGATTCTATTTAAAGCCAGGATTCTAAGACTTCAAGAGAGGATATCAATAAAACTTCCTCAGTATGTGATGGAGGAGAGGGGGAATCTGTGGTCTTTAGTGTCTGTTGGAGAAGATCCACTGAAAGCATATTGGGGAGGGGGAATATGTACCTTAGAGAGGTGCCCCTTTTCTCATCATTTCCGTTAGCTTGTTGAGGTCTCTCCCTACCTGTATCCCTGCCAGTCCTCATGTCAGAACCTGCATTACCATGGTGTAGGAGGACCCTGTGTCCTTAATTCAGGACTGTCAGAAAGTGGCCATGTGTCAGAGACTTAGGTGTTTGGGGCACCGAGTCCTTTACAGATTTCACACAAAAGCCTGATGGACTGCTGTAATGGATGTACCTCTTCCATCTTCCTGCTTGAAATGCCCCTTGGGAGCAAGGTACCTACCCTTTCTCCCAAAGAGGGACATCAGTAAACTTCAACTGAGCTCCAGCATTCAGGATCCAGGAACTGGGCAGAATTCATCAGGGAAGCAAAAGCACCTTGGATATGAAAATGGAGCAAGTGGCAAATTTCAGTCTGTTTTGCTGCAAAGACAACTGACCAGTTTAGACTGTATGATCAAGTGTCATCTACATCTTAATAGTGGTAATGCAATAAGAGATTATTAGGGCTAATCTAATTTACCCTGTTTTTACTGAAATGCTGTGTAATAATTTCACCTACCTATAGCTACAGCTTGCATATGGATGGCCTTATTTTTAATGCAGTGCAGAGGGTGCTCCAATAGACTTTCTAATGAATAAAAATCTGCATGCTGACATGATCTATAAATAAAAGGTACAGTACAGCAACAGAACCCTGAAATAGCTAATAATTTTGGAGGGTAAACAGTTGCTGAATGTTAGCATAAAAGTAAATGCTTTTTAAGCCATAATATTTCGCGAAGAATCCAAGTCACAAAATTAATATTCCACCTCCAAGGTTTTAAAGGTGGTGTTTTTTTTTTGTTTTTTTTTTTTTTTTTTGTTTTTTTTTTTTTTTCTTTTGGGGATTTTTTCACCAACAAAAAAGAAAAAAAAAAAGTAAAAAGATTGGTTTCAGCTCCAGTTCTGGGCAGTCCATTGAATGTGGAGACATTAAGTACCATGCTTCATAAATTACATCATCCTGATAATCAAGCCTGTTTTATTCAAGAGAGCAAAATAACATTCTTGTAGTGGAGCAGCAGACGGTGCAAGAGTGGGAATCCTGGGCTGACTTGGGATTCAAGTGAACATGTGAACCTATTTCTCCTGCGCCTTTTCTCATAAAGTGCACTCTTCCACGAACACTAGAAGGAAATCTACCACTTCTCAGTTTCAGCTCTATGCCAAAGCTATGCCTCGAGGTCATTCCCAAAATACACAAAAGAATGCTGAGGAAAAAACCAAAAATGGAACCCAGGCTCATATTGTATCAGGACACTGATAGTCGTATTCCACATTTGGTTCTACTTTCACCTCATACAATAACATCTTACCAATGTTTCAGCTCAAGCAGAAGATAAAAGTCCAATTTTTCTGTTGCACTCCTTTTAGATGGAAGTTAAACTAATTAGTGCTCACTTCAAAAACTGGGTTTCTTGAATTATTCATTGGCCTGGTGGTATGGGGTGAGGTTAGTAGAGCCTCAGGTATTCTCTAACATTTGTTGGCGAAGTTCTAAGAAGCAGCAGAAAAATGGCTGTTCTACCCCGAAAACATAAAGGAGGGTAACATCAAAAGCTTTTCTAAGTTCAGATTTATGTAATACATCTAAAAGTGTCGGATACTCTGAATGATGCTATTATGGTAGAATCAGAGGTGGCGACATTGCTATTTAAATGACACCAAGAGAGAGCAGATCTACCTAGACTTGCTGAGACTGGTCAGGTAGGACTCCCTTTGCCTCCTGTTTACAAAATTTCTGTCCTCCTCACTTTGTCACATGAAATCTTAACAATATTCACCCAGGATTGCCCAGGGGACATACAAATGTTAAAGTGTTAATTGTGAGGATTTTTCTTCCCCCCAATTTGCTTAAGGTTGCATGTGAGAACACAGAAGAAATTGTGGAAAACTGTTGCACTAGCGATACCATGTTGTGATGCTTATGGGCCCTTTAAAATTAAATGACAGGTGTCAGCTGGCTATCAGACACTAGGGTGATGTAAGCTGCTGGATATTCTTCCTGTGTCTTCAGGTATTTCTGACAGGTAAAAACTTCTCTAAAGTAGCTGCCTATTTTGCATTTATTGCAAAGTGTTAATCAGTTTTTAGAGAGCAGAAGCTCTTTGCCTTTATCTACTAGTGAGCCAGAGGATGAGACAAAATGAATAAGACTGTATTTGCATTTTGTTGTGCACCACTCCTATATGAATATTAGGTTATTTTCCTAAACTTCAGTTTTGTGTGCAGCTGATTGCTGCTGTCCTTGTAGCAAAATTGTATCTTTATGGAAAAATCATCTAAAGGTACTTTTAAAGTTCCCTGAACAGGGAGTCAGCCTCACATAAATGGACGTCATGAATATATGCAAAAAGAAGTAGCTGGAGATGAACTTCCCATGAGGCACTCGGAATTTGTGAATCTCTGTCATGAGAGTGACCGTGGAAGGTGGAACAGACAAGCTAAATCTTATACTGAAGAACCATCTATCTACTGAACAATCTTATTGGCTAATGGGGAAATTGAGGCAAAGGGCTTCAGGGGGTGATATTTTAGTTAATAATTTTTTTGACACCTGGATACTGTCACATGTCCCACAAAAGGTAATATCTGTATTTCCTTTTTGTGAGCTGGTCCAAGTGCAGAAAAATGGACTAAAGAATACAAAATGGCTTGAGGATGGATGTGAGACAGTGCAGTCCCCCAGCCTGTGTTCCCTGGGGAGGGGTCCTTCACAGCCTGTGGAGGGAGAAGCCACCAGGGAAAGAAGAAACCAGGGAGATGGCTGAGCTGAGGACTGAGATACGTCTCTCTGTGAACTTGCAGACCTTGTCTGTGTTGTAGATCCTTAGATGTGGTCTCTCTTCTGGTGTGAGGGGCAAGGAGTTTTCCTGCCCATGGGAAAACCCAAAGCACACTTATCTTAGACTGCACTGTAACACATCTGATAACTACTTATATCTTTGCTCTGTCTGCTTTGAAGCAGGAAAGCTCTAGGGTGGAATTCAGATCCAGATAAGACACCTGTACTGAGATATCTACCTGTAGGTGTCTAAGGTCCCAGCATAGCCAATGGACACTGGCCTTTCAGTCAACTGAAATTAGAAAGTGATTTACCTTCAAGTCGCAGGGAATCAGGTAATGGATACACATGGAAACTGCAAATGAACTTTTATTCTCTAACAGCTGCCTTAAATCTTGGTGAAATAGAGGTGGTTGTGGCCTATCATAAGGTACCAGCTCTGGGTCAGGCTGGGTGACAATTAGATAGTTGACCTGAAGGGGAAGAGGGGCAGAAGGAGAACTTGTCATGTCTAGTCATTAAAGTGCATTGGTCAAGAGAATTATATGTTATGACTTATTGTAGTCAGAGATGGCCATTTGTTAATCACTGCTTTATTTTATGCTACTGTCAGTACCTAGCACTGCGTTAGTTTAAAAAGGACTAAGTGATTGTTCTAAAGTCCAATTTAAGAAATAATGAGAGGAGGATTAGTTTAGTTTAACATGGGATACAAAAAAATTCCAGCCATGGTGAATAGTATCTACCAGTTTAGTGAGTGAGGGAAAATGTGAAAGAAGTTCTTGCATGCCACACTTCAGGGAACAACCATATCACTCTAGCATGTACTCTGAAAGTGATTGTTCTAAAGTCCAATTTAAGAAATAATGAGAGGAGGATTAGTTTAGTTTAACATGGGATACAAAAAAATTCCAGCCATGGTGAATAGTATCTACCAGTTTAGTGAGTGAGGGAAAATGTGAAAGAAGTTCTTGCATGCCACACTTCATATCACTCTAGCACGTACTCTGAAGGTGGATTTTCCAGGAACACAAAGACTTTTTTTCTTCCACTAGATGATTATGAGAAGGGACAAGCTGCCTCAAGGATCTGTAATTTTTATAAGGTAACAATTTGTTGTAATGCTGCATAATGAATAAAACACTGGGTTTAGTTTGATGAATATAAATGAAAAGTTATAATTTCTTGATCCATGAGACTAAATTATCACATGTGACAGTTTCCCACCTTTCACTCCTTTGTATCTTCCCTACAGTTTTTCTGTATTACAGCCTGCTAAATTGGGTTTCAGCAGTGGGCAAAATATGATTCATTCAATCTGCAGTCTTCTGTATCTCTCTGCCTTTTTTAGCTGAGAGGCTTATCAGCCTCACAATCGGTGCCTTTTATACCTCTGAGCTGAACTAGACGAGATCTGTTCTAAGTGACTGAGAGAGAATTTTATTAATCAAGATGTACCAAAGCCAGTGGTACAATCCATAAAGGGACAATTTTCCCTTGGATGACCACAGCTCCTGCTGATCTCTCAGCATGTTTAGCCTTAAAAGTTTGAAAAGATTGTCTCTGTTAATGGGTTGGTATGAACAAAAATACACTATGAGATAGTCTGTAAGGCTTGCCTTCTGCTCTGCTTCCTCTGTGTTATAAAACTCCCTTTATGCCGAGGGAACACACACTGAGCATTGAGGTTTTATGGCATTTCCCCAGGCTGCCCTCTCCGATCCCAGCAAACTCTCCCAGTCTGCCTCAGTCCACTGGAGTCAAACAGCAGGAGAAAACCTAAGACACACTGTTAGAGAGCAGTTAGGTAGCATGGAAATCATCATGAACGCCAGTGCTCAAATCACCAAGATATTTCCATTACCTATTCCCCACACCGTAGCACTCGAGGGCTTTTGAGACTGCAGAGTAAAAATTCCCATGTGGAAGTTCCTGTACCTTTGATGGTTCATCTGGGAACTGCAGGTCTAAATTTCATGTTGCAGGGAAAATTCAGCACATGAAAGGACCCAAGCATTTCCTTGCATTACTGCTGTCTATGTTGTAAGGACCACAGGTCTTGGACCCATGTATTTCAAAACAGCTCAGGAGGTTTTCACAGACATGCCCTTCCGCTGTTAAAGCTCAAACTAGTGGCCTGAAGCTTCCTTGAAAGTCATTGCTTTAAGCGTTCTAAAACATAAATTATCATGTACTTTTACCTCTGTCCCCAGACTGGAGTGGATTACAGCTCCAAAAAGTGTTCCAAGAGCTTCTCTTTGTGTTGCTATCATTCAGATTACTGTTCCTCGGCTCAGGTCTACTTGCAAATAACTCTTGTGGAACAGTGATGGAGATGATCAGTCCACTAAAACAGTTAAAGAACCCAGTTCTGAGATCTTTAATGGGTACATCCAATCCAGGACTACAGAACCTTCTCCTTTGTCAGAATGAAAGACGTAAGATGAACAAATGGATCTGTCAACAAATGCCTCATGGTCTCAGGTCATGTCTGTGTTGTAGGCAGTTCACGGCAAGTTCAGACACATCCCCACACTGGCACCAGTAGGGCAGTGGGACAGTGGGATGGGGCTAACGTTGTACCTGCTGGTTTAGTCATCAGTTGAAGGAAGAAATGAATCAGCTTGAAGCATTGCAGAAGGTCTTGTCATCATCCAACCCCATGCTTAAATGGAGCAGGGAAGCTACTTGTCAAATTTCATGAGAGCCACTTCAGTATCTTCTGCTTCTTTTGCCTTTCTAAGATACATAGTTTATGCCTTGTGTCTTTTGGCAATGCTTTCAGCATGTGACTGAGAGCTACAGGACGGTGTGATACCCCATCAGTACAGCTGGTATTGCCCACATGTTTATGGATGACATGGAGCCCACTGTGCTTCTCAGTGTAGCTGGCTCACCAAGCTTGTAAAAAAGGAAGGTCGTTCCTCTTGGCACCAGCTATCAAGGCTAAGAGAGAAAGCACAGGGCAGGCAAGTCAATTGAAATTCACTTACCGGATAACAGAAGCAGACCCAAAGTAAAAGTAATAGATTTTTAGGCTTTGTCAAGCTGGACTAAAGAGGCTCCGTGACACCTGTCAGCAGCAGTGGTGAAATACCTGGACCTCTTGCCCTTGGAGATTTCAACAAGCAAGATAGCATGCAAAACCACAACTGGCTCAAGCTGCACAATCACTAGCATTCTGGGTATGTGTTTTAACCTGAGTGCCAGCCCAGAGACATCACCCTCAGCTGTCTCGCTGTGCACAGTGTACTACTATGGAGCAAGGTGCAGACCAATGCTAAAGATATTTTTGAACCTATACTGTCTGTCTAGGCTGTGTGACAGTGTTCATCCACATTGCTGCATTCACAGCTGGAAGAACTCAAACGCTCTATGGATGAGCCTGGAGAGAAACCTCTACTGAAGATAACACAGATCCTCATCTCCAGGGGTGGCAAATTCTCCAGCCTTGTGTTTCCACCCTGCCTTTCCCATACGTATTCAACCATGCTCTGCTTGCAGCCACACTCTCAAACTCACTCAGTTCTGATTCTGTTGAGCAGAGACGTACATAGCTGGTTTGGGCAGGTTCAGATCCCTGGCCAGTGGTGGCTCTAGAACATTTTGGTTTCAGAATGTCTTTGCTGGCCATATGATCATTAACGAAAGAGCAGTTTTGAAGACATCCATCTGTAGCCTGCTGTGGCTGCCAGGCTGTTTCATGAAGCTGCTGCTGCTCTTGAGCCTCTTAGTAGAAAGTGCACAAGGATGTTACACAGCCTACAGCACAGAAACGGCCATGCACAGTCATTAGGTAATGTAGTGTTTGTTCTCCTTTCTGAGTGGCCCAGCTTGGAAGCACTTGCAACCCTGGAGGCATGAACCTCACCAGCCTTGTAAAAACCATCCATCTGCTCCACTCTGGAATTACATCATAGCATGATGAGGTTGGTACCTGGGAGCTGGAGCAACCTCTGCCTGCATCTTAGCTGTGCTCTGGTGAGGTGAAGATCTCCACTTTTCCTTCCTGAAAGTAAAATTTAGTAGAGACTTTTCATTAGCTGAGATTAATCATAAGAAATAAAAAGACTATGTAGTTACTTTTTTAGTTTAGGTATCACTTGAGGAGTCTAAAGAAGTTCTAAAAGTCTCACTGAAAAGGAAGCAGCATCAATCATAGGACATCTATAATTTAGTGCCACTAAGGAGGGTCTCCCACTATGCCTCATTTACTGCAATGTTGAAGTTAAAATCTGAGACGTCAATTTTGCACATGCTATAAGCTGCCATGGAGTTCCTGACTATTATTTATGTTTAAAATGTATGTAATTATTTTCATTTCAGTGACTATTTCAAGTGTTATAAGAACATTAAACTATCTGATTTGATTTAAGCTCTTTTTGGTGAAACTGAAAAATCATCTCTTTAACTTGGTTTGAAAACACAAGATGTTTTCTGAGCAGAAGTGAGTCAGGAGAGTAAAGGACATGTATGAGAGGGTCATAAGTTTGGCTCCGATAGAAGGTCTAACTGTAGAATGTGAAATTTGAAATTCCTCTAAAGGGACAAAATTTTCCCAACGGAAATGTTAGAGGGCTTCATTTTTACTAGTTATTCTGTTCATTGGAAACAGCTTGGTCAACAGAAATAGGCTGGTCATTATCTGTATTTTATACTTGTAGCTAATCAATTCCTCTTAGTTTCCAGCACTCTCTCTAAAATCAAAGGGAATATAACTTTGCTTTTTGTTTGCTTTTAGAGTTAGAGGAAACTGATGTTGATTTTCCTTTTGTTAATGTTTAAGTTAAATTTTAATGCATATTTTAAACTCACCTTAGTCTGCCTTCATGAAAAAGTTAAAGGGAATTTTAAATAAAATACCATGTAATTTGTGCTCTCATTGTGACTGCTCAGTCTTTCTCAGACTATAGGAAAAATATTGAGTATCATGACATTAGGTTATGCAAAGAGGCTTTAAAAATATGCTAGACAGCTACAGGGAATAATGGATTTTTATCCCAAAAGGGACTTTCCTAAGGAAGAAAAGGAGGGGAACGGCCAGTCAGGGAGAACAGGTCAAAGGAAGCGTTAGCATCACTCTCAGCAGTGTGTACATTATATCACAGAAGGGTAAGCAGCTGCCTGACTGTGTAGATGCTCCTTTCCATCTACATTATGGATGCATTTGGCCCTGTTTTCATCTACATCCAGAGAAAAGCACTTCAGTTACAATTAATGACAGCTCAGTAACCTCTGCAACGAAGGACATTGTCCACACTGTTTACTGGTTAAAGCTACAATGCTCTGAATACTTCAGACTGACCATGTCTCTGCCATATTCAGAGATCTGTTTGCATTCTTGCCATTTTCTGCTCCCAGAATGCCTGGAGACAGGGTTTTCATGCATATTTACTGATGCAGTCAGGGTCATGGCTTTGAAGTCTGCACGCAATATTTTATGGCACAAAAGGTATGTCCTGTTTATGGCTTAATCTCCTGCACATAATTGTGGAGTAGGAAGAATTGTTCCAAAGAAACAGAGTTGAAAGAAATAGATGTGTGTGAAAAGCAATCCCTTTATCTCTGTTCACCCATAAAGATACCATGTGAGATGATCTCTGCTTGTATTTTTTTTCTTCATCACAGGCAGGGGTTCTTTCAACACAGAGTGCGAAGAGTTTCTTGTGATTAGTCAGCATTTGACACTGTAATCAAGTTGATAGAAGCTCTTACAAGTTTCTCATATGGAAGAGGAACTTATTCCATGAATACCGTTTTCCAAGTCAACGGGACCACTTGTAGCACAAATATTTTCTCTTGTAAGAGATCAAAGTCTGGACCTACATTTCAGTTACTTTCATCTTCTTCTGTTGTTTTTCATTGTGACTTTATTCTTTTTTCTCCTTGCACTGTGAGTGTGCTCTTTCATTTGTTTGGTGGAAAATATTCAAGCATTTCAGCTGAAGATGTTATTTGCCACAGACCCTTGTGAGCTTAATTCTATAGCAGCAGTGAACCTCACATTGTATCTTGTACCCAATTCATTGCCTTATTTGGTGATGCTTGATTAGCTTTCTTAATAGACTTGGCTTGCCTCAGGTTCTAATGGTGATGTACTTCTATGGGGAAGCCCTGATTATGTAGCAAGTCACTTAAATCTTTGTCCCTGAAAAGGTCAGAGCTCTCTATTTTCATTATCTGAGGAATTCCACAAAATAACTTACGCAACAGAGGGATCTTATAAAGCACTGTTTTTCATAGTAGGATTGGGCATTCACTGCAATCCATATACCATCCTTGGCCTCCGAGGTTTTCTCATTCCCAGTTTAGTGGTGAAACAAATCAAATTCAGCCTTTATTCTTCTTGTGTAAAAATGCATTGGAACTTCATCATGTCTTCTATAATCCTTCAATGCTAAATATGTGCATGCTGGGCCACTTGAACAAAAATGTAAGTGGAGGCACAGCTGGACACCTGAGTTTCAGCGTTGGCAGTTGTGTTGTTCTTGCTGTTGCTTTTTTCTTGCCATTATTAAAAGAAAAAAAGAAATACTAGAAATTCTTAGTGCTTTGATTTTTGCTCAGCTCAAGGGTCTGCTTTCCAAAGGATGGGTAGAAAGTGGACAAGTGGAACTGCAACATCTTGAATCATTAATTATTTCAAAAGTGTTTATGTTATATTTTGTCTTGATCTAGTTGATTCAGCAGATGATTATACAGATGTGACCTGCTGAAGCGCCTGTATCAACTGACCTCAACTCCTATGAACTCTCCTTCTACAGGTAATTTATTCTGGCAAACTCTTACACGGAAAACCTCAGGCTGATCACCCACAAATCTCATGGAAAAAAATAAATGAGGCAGACTCTTACACACTGAAAGAAAAACCCCTTGGAGTTTCCATGCTTGTAGGACATAACTTACACTTCCAGCGGTCCCTTGACAAATAGAATGAAGAAATGAACTGATGAGTTTGGGTATTTTATGTTATCCTTTTAAAAGCTTGTCTGAGGGGAGAAGTGATTCTATGAAGGAGCATGTTGCCTTAGATATGAAACAGCCTGACAGGGAGAAACAATACTCTAAAGAATACTGGGGAGCAAAATGCTGTATCACCTATGAGTTAACCTACCTGATGGCTCTGTTATGCTTCCTGTGATGTTCAAACATACTGGGGAAAAGTTTGAGCAGATGTCTCGTGACTTGATGACTACTGATAATGATATTGAGAACATGATGCTGTGAGTTTCTTGAACTCTCCCCTCATGCTATTCTGAGATGCAAGACCATGGGATTGCTTTCCCCTTAAATCTCCCAACTCAGGATACCACACCAGACTTGCCTACCAAATTTAGTTCATTCCCTGTGAGAGATCCCTGCAGAAGAAAACCTTTCTGTATGTTTTCCCCTTCCTGTAACTGAAGGTGAGAAAGGTGTAATTTAGGTCTGACAACACAAAAATGGAAACCGGCAACATAATTCAATTAATCCTTTGCAACCTTGCATGAGCCATCAAGCTCTGAAGCATACCTACAAAACCCTACAAGCCATAAATGGATCAGTACCAACTCTATGAACAACATGGAACATATGCACACCTTCTCTGAGTATGTATGTTTTGACATTGAAAGTGCACACAACGTGGGTTGGAGTGCCTATCCTTTGTGTGATGTGGAATATCCACCCAATCTAGAACAGAAGATGCTCTCTTTATGTGGTTATCTATACTGTTAAAAAAAAGGTGTGGTTATGAGGTTGAGCCCTGGACCACTGCTGGTCCATGTAGCCTGTTGCATTGCTCCCTGGCTCTGTCCCAGGCTGCTCTAAGATTCTTTTTCCAAGATGAAGCCTGGGTGTCTCTCAGGGGATGGTTTACTCCAGACACCACTCCTGAAAGACAATAGTAGATGAGAATGGATCAGGTTTGGGTCCTTCCATCATGCAAACATCGCAGTGCTGTTGCAGCAGGCTTGGCACACTCACTCAGCCCGTTGTGCCCTCACAGGCACCACGGGAGTTACAATACACACCGTACTTCGTGTCCTTTGCTGTGCAAGTGGTCTCACCACAACCTTCACAGTACTTCAAATGTTTTGAACAAAGAAACTCCATGTTTGGAGCAGAGGAAACTTGTGGCCAAGAGCTGTGTGATGTGGTCCTGACTGGTTTCCTCTGCAAGGACCTAGTTCTAAATAATGTAGACACTGGCAGATCTGCACCTCGTGGCATCAGGATCACTCCCTGGCTCCGTTTTATTTAGCGGTATAGGATTACTGGACCATACTCATCTCAGGCAGAGAAAAAGGCAAGACCAATACACAGGAAAAACAACAACCCAGTGCAGTAATGTGCGTGGGGGTTGGCAAGGAGAAGTGATCATATCACAGTTTGCTGCAGTCAGTGACAGCCCTCAGCCCTCTCAGATGAGCATAACGCCACTCCGAGTAGCCTAAGCAGATTGAGGGGGAGAGCTCAGAGTTGCTGGTGAAGCAGCTGATATATCCAGTGTGGATTCTAAGGCTGACCCAGTAGGCAGTGGATGCTAAAAATAAATGATCCATTGATAATAAGACCAAGGCCAAAGAAAAATGTGCTTGAGTGAGATCCATCCAAAACCAGTGGGTGGAGAAACACAGCCCTGTACACCAGAGGCCGCACAGTGTGTGAACACACGCCTGGCTCACATTAGGAGAGCCGTCACTCAGCAGCCCTGGTCCTGGCATGGCTAGTACTGCTTCTCTCTGGGAGAGGGAAAGGTGGTATCAGAGTCACTTTTAAGCTTAAGCTTCTAGGAAGGAGAAGTGAAATGACCCGCGGGGGTTTGATACTAAGCGGACCAATGGTTTAGCTTACTGAATGAAATTCAAGCACAAGCTCATTTGATCACACTCAGACTGTGGATGCAGTTGCCACTGGCCTTAGCCCCATTGCAATGCCCCTCTTGTGTAACTCTGTGCACTTACAACCCTGGCATCTCTGGGGAAAATCTCGGCCATGGTCACTGTCATTGCTTTGGCCTTTGCTTTTCATGTCATGTGTACCTTGAAACTTCTACTATGGTCCTAACATGGGATGTATCTAGTTCTGAGTCCAGAGGAGGCACATACCATGACTTGTGCCTGCAGAAATTTATTTTCATTCTCCCTTGGTCTGTTAGATTATTAATACAAAAATATTAATTATTTTGGCTACAAGTATCTGCTTTACTCTTTGTGACTGTAAAATTGTACTAGTAATCAGCATGGAAAAGGAATATATTTCAGGTATTTCTTAAAGTTTGTTGATGTTCCTTTAACAGTTCTGTATCTTTAATTCCCCACTGATCTTCAGAGCACCTACCAGTGCACGTCAATAAACCTGGATTTAGTCTGCCCTTAGGCAAAATGTAACCTTTCTCTCACTGCATTAGCAGCCATGTGTACACGTCAGGTGCCAGTAGTATCTTTCTGAGATCCAGTAACTCAGCAGAGCTGTTACATAGATTAGTTAGCAAAAAGGAATGAAAGCAGATTGTATTTGTCAAATGATTTATTGTCTACATGCAGTCTGGCTTGTCAGGCTCTGGTTGCTTTGCTGTCATGTCATTTTCTTACAACAGATGGTTATACTGAATGATATCATTAAATTATGATTAACTCTAATATTGCTTTAGTTTCCTCAGTATCTTCATATGCTATGCTATAAAAATACATGCACAATTTTCCTGTCCTTCCCTTAGACCTAATGTTTTAAATTGAACAATATCAGACACCATTGGGTGCAGATTGTTGCACGGAATAGTAAGCCATTGAAATCGGTACTGCTTCAGGCAGTAAACAATTTGACTTAGTAATGAACAGATAAAATGTGAATAAAGTTTGTAGTCCTTTGTCCCAAGCACACCCAAGTTTGGAATTAAAATTCCACTAAGAAAGTTCCTTGAACTATAAGAATACTTGTGTCCTGGTCCAGCTTCTCAGCTCTCTAGCTCTTCCCATCTCCAGTAATAAACATGCTATTATCTCTTGCATAAATGGCTAACTAACTTGTAATGCTTTCTCTTGATGACACAATGCTTATTTTGAAGTCCTACAGGCTTTTTGCTGATGCCTGCTCAGCACAATTTAATGTATTGAACATGACAGCAGAAGAACATGTTGCATGATTTGATTGCTATCTTTCTGTCAAGAGAAGTGCAGGCTTATTCATGCCTTGCATATACACTGCAGTTAACAAATAGCCGCCTTGGTGAAAAGGATAATTATTTGTTCATTTTCTTGTTATTATTTTTAGAATAGCACTTTCTACTCCATGTTTTTGCATTGATTAATTTCCATTCTAATATATAGACATAGGAGTCTCTATTTCTGTCAGTGTTGTAAACACAGTTCCAGCCTTCATTAATAGAACTATTGTCTTCATTTTGCTTACTCGGAAACAGTGAGACAAATTACACCTGAGTAATCCCACGGACACTAATGATACTGCATGACTGAAATGTGGTTAAGTGCTGCTATTAAAAATCCAGTCGCGGCTCTGGTAAGTCTTCTGAAATGTTACTTTAAGATCAAATAAAGCTCTTAGCTATACTTCTGCATATTTGAGGTAATTCTATTGAAATCCATTGTGTTCATAGCTAACCTGATCTCTAGCCATGTCGTAGGCTGGTGAATTGAGATTTGAGATCCAATTCTCCTCTGCTCTTGATTTAAGACTATTTAAGGGCAATTCAAGAGTAACTGTGCTAATCTAGCTGGTACTTCAATGGTTAAAGACCAGGGAACAAGTGAAGAAAAAGCCATAGTTTGCTTTAATGTCTTCCATTCTTCTAAATGTACTAGAACATGATCTTGTAAAGTAAAGTGAAGAACTGCAGCAAAACCCAGGCATTGAGAGCAATAGCCCCACTTATGTTGGAAGTGACAGCCACAGACCAGATAGTTTGTGACATTATTATTGGTAGTAATGTCTATGAAGGCCCAGGGGTCCTTGTGAGGGATCAAGACCTTAAGATGCTGGTCAAAGAGCAGACAAAATAGTCCCTTCAGCCAAGGAATTTGCTGTTACACCTGCTCACTGGGATGTACATAGTCTGTACTATGAATAGTTTGACTATAGCAGACTAAGAGAGATCAAGAGTGGATGTATTGGGTTTGCAATACCAATACAGTGGAAAAGACAAAATCATATCAAACCATCATGTTCAATATGAGAGGTAGCAGAGAGAATAGACTGGTGTCCTTATCTATGGCTGGACTGCTTTACAAGCACCCTGGCTGAAGAGCCATTCACAAGATGAAAATATTAAAGCTTTGCAGATTTTACAGGGAGTTACTCTCCGGATGATGGGCAGCCTGGGAGGAAGGCGATGGTGCTTGAGCATAAATTGGATTAATGGGCAGTGAAGGCTGGTCTTTTTGGCACTGCAGAGACAGGAGCTGACAGCTCGAGAGCAGAAGAATTAAATTAAGAGAAGTTTAAATTAAATAACTGTTTAAAGCAACAGCAGAGGAGCTTGCTCACTCACAGATGCCGGTAGATACAGTCTCTCTCTCTAGCCCAGGTTTTCTGAGCTGCTATACAGCTCCGTATGGCAGCAGTGAGTATACTGTACTAAAGAGTTACTTAAGGGTCCTGTCACACCCACTGGATACCTGACTGCAGGTATAACCCACCTGGCCCCAGGGATGTTGGGCATGGGAGACAGAAAGGAAGCATTTCCCTGCTCTCCGCCAATTTCTCCAGCTCCAGACGATAGGGTTTTTATGTTATCACAAGTGGTTCTTTACGCAAATCATTGTCATCTTTATAGGATTCTCCCCTTACCTCTCCACTTATGTTATCCCTTTCCAACAATCTGCCAAGAAAATGACTGTAATGAAGAGTTCAGACATTTTCCTGTTTCATATAGTTTCACAGTAGTGCTCTGGGATGACCTAGCCTAAGGAGCTATTGGTGGTCTGTCAACCACAAGATTTCCTCAAAGCACATTTTCTAGAGGTCTCTGCTCCACAAGAGAGGAACTAAAAAATGTCAGAACTTTGAGAAGGCTCTTGCAACCATCTTGAGACCTACGTCCCTGTCATCCATCCTGCCCCTGTTGCTGCAGGACCTCGGCATCTGCCAGATGGGTGAGTTCACCTTCACCGCATGCCACAGTGCATACGGGGAACCAAGGTACTGGTTGACAATGCATGGTGAGGCAAGAAGATTTGCGGAACAAAACTGTGCCCTGTTTGCCAAGTCCAAAACCATTTTTCCTTCTCTGTCTTTTCAGAGCGCTTCCCCAGAGCGTTGGCCACAGCTCCTGCTCTGCTCTCATGAATACGCACTGACTTAATCCCAGTCTTGCTCAGGGCAGTCTCTTCCAGACTCCAGGCAGCCTTGCATTTTAAGTAACCAGAAGTATGCCTGGAATATGTGTAGACACACTTACACTAACTGTCATCAACAAGAGGGTAGCTGTGGCAGCACAGTCTGTACAAGTTGCCATCTGGGAACACACTGGAGAGGTTAGCCTGAGCTGAATTGAGCTAGATTAAAGCTAACCTGGGTATGCCTGCACATCCTGATCCCTTTTCTCTGATTTTTAAGTTAGCCAGAGCCACCTGTACTACCAAAGTAAAGCAACAGGGGCTGTCAGAGCTGCCTTCAAGAGCTGGTTCACTTTATATTGTTCAGGGACAATCAGTGTGATGAACTGCGAACTGATTACATGAGTGAAATCGGTGTGTTTCAACACAGCTATAAATTTCACCCTACAAGAGACTCACTGCACAGTGTGTGGGTGGTTGCAGCTGGTGTTGAGCTCGGCTTTGCTTGATCTGCCTCAAACAGGGCTTAATGGCAGGATAGAAAGGATTAGTCACACACATACAGCCTGAATATTAGAGCTTTTAATTTGTCACAGCTCTTCTTTCAACCCCGAAACTGGAGCCATACAGCATGGAGAATTTGTGAGACAGTCTCATAGTTTAAAAAATTGCCCTACAGCACCTGTGTAGTTTTCCCACCTAAGAGCTGTTTCTGGTGCTCTGTGTGGTTATTGGCAGAGTGGACAGGAGAGTTCACAGGAGAGTGCCAGGCAGGTTAAATGGGCGCCCAGTGAACAATTTGATTGTTATTCTTCTGCCTCCATGTTGTACATCAGACTTTAAATGGTTAATATTATCCTTGCTGGAATAAAAATATTTGCAGAAAAAACCCCATCTAATCAGCCTCAATGAAAGTGCTTTCAGCAGTGACCCTCTTTCCAAACACAATGAAATTGCTCAGAGACCTTGTTATTTTCAAATGAACTTCTGCTTGTTTATTATTATTTTTAATGCAAACAATCTAAGTTTCTAGGGATAGTGTTGAAGGCAGCATGAAATGCTTTCATAAATAAAAATGAAATTTGTGAAATGCTTCCATAAATACAGAAATAGAAGTGCTAATTATGGTAAAAATGTTATTCTCCTAAAAGGTTTGGAATAAAAGATGCTCCTCACAAAAAAAAGCTCATTAAAAAATCATTATTGCAGCTGTGTCCCATCACCTCTCTCTGGGCAAGACACTCCTCAACTGGAGGAAAAATTTAATCTCTGGCCCAGCTCATGAAAAGTCATGGGCATGTGTACATATCACTTTGGGATAGCATTACATTTGTGTAAATTGCTGGAGAAAGAAAAGTTTCCATGAGAGGGGCTCATCCTGTCTGACTGTGTGCGTACACCCCTAAGTGACCTTGTCACTGCTCTTTTTCCAACCAGTAGAAAGAATTCATAAATTTAGGGAGCAATTCATCTGACATATTCTGGAGAGCTAGTTTAAGATGAGAAGCACGGAGTGAATGAGCCCTGGGTGACCACCTTGTAACTAAGCACAGGCAAAAGATGCTTATATTTGATCAGATGAATCTCATCCCTAATGTCAGCCACTCACTTGTTGTTGTCCTCTTACCTTTATCACATGGTTCTCTTCAATAAATGCAAGGTAGCTCAGCCCTTTTTTTCTTTAAGTGTTGAAATTCCTCAGATTACCCTGTGTTTACGGTAGGATACCACTGAGGAGGAATATGTACAAGGACAGTTATTGCAAAGCAATTGATTTACAGCTACCTTAGATTCTAAAGTAACTCGTTTGTGCATCATAACCCCAAATCTTGTGGGTCACACAGGGTACGTCTATGCCCGTTGGATTCAGCTGAGGTTTGGGGCATGGATTTAATCATTGTTCTGACTCTGTAGAAGGGAAATGTGAATATTAATTTCCTGCATATGAATCATTTTCTGAATATGGCTTTCAATCCCCTTTGGTTACTTGGGTGGATTGCACATCTAGCTTGGAAGGCAAACCCATATGAGAAGCTATGACTGTGAGCAATGCAGGTGCGCATCTGAGCAAGTCATGCTGGACTCCCCTTATGAGTGAATGAACAACTAGTTGACATTGTCAGCAGAGTCTAGATTATGATTCCTCTCATCCCAGAGCAGATATCTGCCTTTGGTCAGATAAATCTCATCCAGGCTTCACTGACTGCATTGATGACATTTCCGTTAAGTGTAATAGGAGCCACTAACTCAGACACTGACATCTGCATTGGAGACATAGATGTGAGGAACTGCATCCTAGCATCTCAGTTAAACAATAAAAGCATGGTAAGATGAATCTGGCCAAGAATGAGAATTCAGGATGAATAATATGAACACCACCTGCCTCCCAACATGAGGTCTTCCCACATGTAGCTACTTCATGTGTTCTCTGTGGTTTGTAGAGAAAGGTACTCTACCTGCTAGAAGAAAAATTGGGCACAATCCAAATTTCAAACGAATCCGTTATTCTTGTGTAATTTTTTAAAATAAATTTCTTTTAAAGACATAGCAGTATGTCCTAGGGACATTTGTCCCTTCCTGTGAGTGAGTGACACATATCTTATAAACTAACCCAGAGAAGTTTAGGATGTTTGTTACATTATGAGTTGTGTCTTATTTTTGTATTTTCTTGTAATTTTTGTAGTGTACCACACCTCTCTTTTCTCATGCAACCATGTTTGCTGGTATACTTATCAACAAAGATTTTCGACTAGAAATCTGGAGAAGAGCTAGAAGCATTATCAGACATGTGGAGAGTGGTTGGTGTGGGACAGGGAGTACTGAATTTTTTGAACTGACTGTTTCTTAAGGTCTCTGATTACCAGGTTCTGGTAAACATAGACAAGGTGAGGTAAGTTGTTGACACTAAAGCATAATTTCCAGAAAGCAACAGTCTCCAACTAATAAGGTCCTGAGAAGCCACCCTGCAACACAATGCGGAGACGTCCCATCTTGACAGAAAAGCAGCCCTATCATTTTCAGGGAAGTGTTCTATAAAATGATGCAAATAGCAAAGGAGTCATTAGAAATGTTAAGAGTTTTGCTAGTGCTATAGCTGCAAATGAGAAAAAGGAAATATTGGTGCTCTCAGTAATGAGGTTCTGTGTGTAACTGAACCACCTTCAGCAGAAATAAATAATCTTTTCCACACCACACCAAGATTTAATATACGGAAATATTCTCTCTCTCTCTTTTTTTTTTTTTTTTTTTTTTGGAATAGGAACAGAAGAAGGTTTGCCTGACCTTCTGAAAGTCACTGATCCTCTACAATATTTTTACATCCATAATGACATTTTGCCCTAAGGGCATAAATGT
This sequence comes from Cariama cristata, assembly GCF_000690535.1. Classification (NCBI taxonomy): domain Eukaryota; kingdom Metazoa; phylum Chordata; class Aves; order Cariamiformes; family Cariamidae; genus Cariama; species Cariama cristata. The sequence continues at coordinate 30,133 of NW_009621320.1, read as the reverse complement.
ACCACAGGGAACTCTTTGAACTGTTTCAGGGACAGTCAGAAATGAAGAGTTATTTTCTCCAATTGGAGTAGTTTAAAATACAACTGATCAGGCAAAAGAAATCTGTTTAAAACTATCCCAGAACTTATATTTCAATATGATCTGTGACTAAGTGGTATTGTCAATAGATCATAAAACCTCTTTTCAACTGAAAATGAGAACTCTGGGGTTTGATTAAAGTATCTGCACAGATCCAGCTAATGAGTGAACAGTTGCAAGTGAGATGCAGGTCCAATAAAAACAGAAGCAGTTCCAAAATGATGTTTCTAAAGACTTGCTGCCCAAATAAAAGCTTCTGTTGGGCAGTTTAGCTATAATGTCTAGCATGCGGCTATATGTTGTGGGAAATAAGGAAGACCCTGAAAGTCATTTACTGGTAGTGTACCATCCACAATTTTAAAAACAGAGTCTTGGACTTGCTAATTTTTCTCTTTCCTCACTGTTGAAAATCAGGTTACTCACCTGATTTTTTGTGAGCTTTTGCAACTCCCTAAAGACAGTTTGTCAAGCTCAAAATCAGAAAGGACTTACTGGGGCACACTGGTAAATGTGTGAGAAATACATGGAGCTGTTGACTTGCTGTCAGTGCAAATGATGAGTCCTTACCCTTAACAGACACAACAGACTTTCCCATCAAACCTGCAGTAGTTTCCAGTCCTCCTAGATACCCCAAGCATCAAGGGACAGCTCCTAAATTCAAATACAAAGAATCTAAACACAGACTCTATGAATGGGATATGTTGACAATCACACTGACATATTTTCAGGGTTACAGCTGCAAAAGAGGTTTACAAAAAGTGCAGCAAATATAGTTGAAAAGGTTTCTGGTACAGCACATCTGTCAAATAAGACACACCTTAGGAAGGTGCTGATCTAGCTACAATTTTCAAAGAAGAAACCTTTTGCCTCAAAGGTGGTATTTCACTGTGATTCTCTCACGCTGATTCTTATTTGAATGCCTAACTATAAACCTAAATATGTATTCAACATTTTTCTTTAACATAATGTAGTATTTGGATGCAGCAAAACAAAACATTTTAACATGATCATTCCACTGCAGAAAGAAACATGGGATACCCATTTCATGATATAATCTGAATGGCTGTCTTTCTGAAAAGCACTTTTGAAGCACGGGCATTCTGATTGACAGAAATTGTTTCTTCACGCTACTCCAATATGTAAGACTAAAGAGGAAGATCAGAGCTATGGAAGAGTCACAAAAATGATGGTGAATCTCACTTGGTGGTGAAATGCACTGATTTGCTTCAGGTTGTTTTGGGAAGTTTCTTCCACAGCTGCAACCTCAGTATGAATGGGCAGTCATGTGCAGTTGATCAAACCTAGGTCTTATACAGAAAGACTTAAGATTCATGACCCGTGTTAGTTATTTTCTTCTTGAAGCCAGCGCTTTTAAGCTAGACCTTTTTAAAAGCAGATTTAGAGGAAATGGTAATAGCGGGAGTTCTCTATGATCTGCTTATAGACTGGATCAATGTCTTACCAAGATGATAAAAGCTTTTGGACACAATAAATCATTGCTTCCTAGAACAACTAATCTTAGTGCACTCAAGAAAGGATGCCATTCTGAATTTGGTCTTGAAGGACCAAATTTAAGACACAGAAAGGGAGAGGCAGTCTGTAAGAGTGATCACAATATGATTAGAGATACCTCCATGGAGAGCGAGAGAAGGTCAAATAGAGCACAAATAGAACCAGATAAAAATGAGACAATTAGTAAAAAAAACCCAAAACCAAAGCCTATCAAGCAATAAGCCTCCAAGCAATCTAATACCTGTTCAAAAGTACTTTTATAAGCCCAGGTAAAATCTCTGTCACAAATCAGAAAGAAAACAAAGCAGTTTGATAAAAGTGCTGAACAGCTTCAGAGGAAATGAACCAACACAAGTGACCTAATCAGAGATGTCAAGATTGGAGGCAGCCTGGGCTGCAGTGATCATGCACTGATGGGGTTCACAATCCTGAGGGATATGGGACAGGCAAAGAGTAAAGTCAGAACCCTGAATTTTAGGAAAGCAAAATTCCAGCTCTTCAAGGAGTTAGTCAATAGGACCCCCTGGGAAACTGACCTCAGGGACAAGGGAGCAGAACAGAGCTGGCAGATATTTAAGGATGCTTTCCATAGAGAGCAAGAGCTCTCGATCCCCAAGTGTAAGAAGTCAGGAAAGGAAGGCAAGAGACCAGGATGGATGAAGTGAGACCTACTTGTCAAACTAAAGGGCAAGGAGGAAATGCACAGGCAGTGGAAACAGGGACAGACATCTTGGGAAGAGTATAGGGATGTTGACCCATTGTGTAGAGATAGAGTCAGGAAGGCCAAGGTGCAGCTGGAGCTGAACTTGGCAAAGGATGAAAGGATAATAAGAAGGGCTTCTATAGGTATGTCAGCCAGAAAAGGAAGGTCAAAGAAAGAGTATCCCCCAAAGAACATGACTGACAAACTGGTAACAATGGACGAGGGAGAGGCTGAGGTACTCAGCAATGTTTTTGCCTCAGTCTTCACTGTCAATCTCCCTTCCCACACCTCTCAAGTGGATGGACCTCAAGGCAGGGACTGGAGGATCACAGCCCCTCCCACTGTAAGAGAAGATCAGGTTCACGACCACCTGAGGAACCTGAACATACACAAGTCTATGGGAACTGATGAGGTACATCCCAGAATCCTGGAGGGAATTGGATGATGCAGTTGCCAAGCCACTCTCCATGATATTTGAAAAGTCACAGCAATCAGGTGGAGTCCCTGGTGACTGGAAAAAGGCAAATATTGCACCCATTTTTAAAAAGGGTAGAAAGGAGGACCCTGGGAACTACCGACCTGTCAGCCTTACTTCTGCACCTGGGAATATCATGGAACAAATCCTCCTAGAAGCTATGCTAAGGCACAGAGAGGACAGGGAGGTACTTTGAGACGATCAGCATGGCTTCACAAAGGATACATCCTGCCTGACCAACTTAGTGGCCTTCTGTGATGGAGTGACTACATCAGTGGACAAGGGAAGAGCTACGAATTTTGTCTGTCTGGACTTCTGTAAGGCCTTTGACACAGTCCCCCACAACACCCTTCTCTCTAAATTGGAGAGATATGGATTTGATGAATGGACTATTCGGTGGTGTATAGGGTCTGGCTGATATGGAGTTAATTTTCCCCATAGAGGCCCTCATAGAGCTGTGCTTTGTATTGGTAGGCAGAAAGGTGTTGGTAATACATCAGTGTTTTGGCTACTGCTGAGCAGTGCTTGCACAGCATGAAGGCAGTATCTCCAACATTCCCATTCCTCACCCCTAAAGGCCAGTAGGCTGGGGGTGGGCAAGATCTTGGGAGGGGACATAGCCAGGACAGCTGACCCAAATTGACCAAAGGGATATTCCATACCATATGATGTCTGTTCAGCAATAAAAGCCCAGAAAAAGGAGGAGGGAAGGGGGGCATTCGTTATTATGATGTTTATCTTCCAGAGTAACCGCTATGTGTACTGAAACCCTACTTCCCAGAAAGTGGCTGAACATCACCTGCTGATAGGAAGTAGAGAATAAATCTTTTGTTTTCCTTTGCTTCTGCACATAGCCTTTGCTTTTGCTTTAATAAACTGTCTTTATCTTGATCCATAAGTT
>NW_009621320.1:3628-26409 GCF_000690535.1 Cariama cristata | reverse complement strand
TTGTGGGCATCTTGCATCCAGCCAAGGTCAACCCATCACAGATGGATAAGGAATTGGCTGGATGATCACATCCAGAGAGTAGTGGTCAACGGTTCAATGTCCGGATGGAGATAAGTGATGAGTCGTGTCCCTTGGGGGTCCGTACTGGGACAAGTACTGTTTAGTATCTTCATCAATGACATAGACAACGGGATCAAGTGCACCCTCAGCAAGTTTGCAGACGACACCAAGCTGAGTGGTGCGGTTGACATGCCTGAAGGACGGGATTTCATCCAGGTGGACCTGGACAAGCTTGAGAAATGGGCCTGTGTGAACCTCATGAGGTTCCACAAGGCCAAGTGCAAGGTCCTGCATCTGGGTTGGGGCAATCCCAGGTATCAATACAGGCTGGGGGATGAAAGGATTGAACGCAGCGGGGTACTGGTGGATGAAAAGCTGGATGTGAACCGACAATGTGCTCTGGTAGCCCAGAAAGCCAACCGTATCCTGGGCTGCATCAAAAGCAGCGTGACCAGCAAGTCGAGGGAGGGGATTCTGCCCCTCTACTCTGCTCTGTTGAGACCCCCCCTGCAGTACTGCCTTCAGCTATGGGGACCCCAACACAAGAAGGACATGGACCTGTTGGAGTGGGTCCAGAGGAGGGCCATGAAAATGAACAGAGGGTTGGAGCACCTCTCCTACGAGGAAAGGCTGCAAGAGTTGGGGTTGTTCAGCCTGGAGAAGAGAAGGCTCCAGGGAGACCTTATAGCAGCCTTCTAGTACTTAAAGGGAGCTTATAAGAAAGATAGGAGTAACTTAAGTTGCTTAAGTTACATAAGTTGTTATGAGTTTGGAAGACAGGTCCTTCTATGAATTTAAAGTTGGTTAAAGGATAAGAAGAGCAGAGTAGGGCTTAGTGGTTTTCAGGCTGAATAAGTCTTAGGGGTGGATCCTATTGTGGACCAGTGTTGAGACCACTTTTATTCAATATCTAATCAATGAACCAAAAAGTGGAATGTGGTAAAATCTTGAAATGTGAGGATGGTATTAGGTTAGACATCAGGAGGCATTTCGTGAGAGAAAGGGTTGCTAGGCATTGAAATGGGCTGCCCAGGGAGGTGGTGGAGTCACCATCCCTGGAGGTGTTTAAGACTGGACGTGGCACTTAGTGCCATGGTCTAGTTGACATGGTGGTGTTAGGGCAAAGGTTGGACTCGATGATCCCAGAGGTCTCTTCCAACCTAATCAATTCTGTGATTCTGTGTGATTCTGTGATTCCGTATTAAAAACTTTCAGGTAGCCAAAATCTGCATCAACGACAAGGAATTACATCAGGCCTTCACAAAACTGAGTGGTCAAAAAAAGTGACAGATGAGCTTTGGTGTAGATAAACATGAGGTAATGTGTCCAGAGAAAAATAATCTAAACAAAGCTTCCGTAGTGCTTAACTCTAAAAGATCACACAGGCACAGGAAAAAGTAAATGCAGAACTGCTACCCTCCAAATTCTGTAACACTAGAACTAGAGAGTACTTGCTGAAATTAGCAGGAGATTGACTTAAAACAGATTAAAAAAAAAAAGTACAACTTCTGAGACTTGCTGCTGCAGGAGGCTTTGAAGGCAAACTATACCAGAATATTAAAAAATGCAAATTCATGGACAACAGACCCCAAATAAATACTAAAGGAAGGAGACGGAGATGAGCCCCTAACATACCAGCAGAATAATTTTAAGTGCTCAAAGAAACCACGGGGAATGGCCAGTCCTTTGTCTTCTCCTCAAACAGTATCTCTTTCTGCCAGTGTCCTAGACAGATCTGGCATTGACCTATACATGTATGACTAGCATTTCTTACATTCTTAGTTCTCATAATCCAGTATTTTAAGGATTTACTAACCTCAAGAAGAACAGTTTGAAAGGTAGAATAGGGGAAAAGAGATGCTAAGTGCTGTTTAGGCAGCAGGGGTAAACCTTGAACTCGAAAAATGTAAAATGCCAATGAGTAAATTAAATATACTAATTTAATTACACATTGTTTCTAAAATTTATTCACTGAGGCCCTACTTGAAGGATAGAAAATCTGTTATGTGATGTCTCTTCATGTTCTCTCTCTGTCTTTTATCTGAGTATTAAGTTATGTAATTACTGACCACTTCAAAAGCTAAATGTTCCGAATAATTCATAAAACACGACAACATGAGGCAAGGTTAGGGGAGCCTGTGGATATCTCTACATATCAAAAAACAGGCATAGAGTTCTGGTAAATAAAGGGATGGCATTATATCTCAAAAAACAACAGAGGAAGATAAAACACACAGCTGGAAAATGGAAAAAACCACAAACAACTGGCATTGCCCAGAAATTGCTATTCTCTCAAGATTTGGCACCATGGTAATTGATAAAAAAAACCCAGAAGTGCAATTATTTTCAACTCACATAATTTTTAATTGGTTGACAAGGCTAAATACTTGACAGAATAATGAATTAAAGCCAAAAGCAATCTTTATCTGTCAGTTTGATTGCACACCATAACAGCAAAGTGTTCCCATTGCCACAGTTTTAGAAATACATCAAAAATTGTGCTCAAAGTAAAAGCTTCATCTTTTTTTTTTTCCCTTCCTTTTCAAAATTTAAAGCACCGCTAAATGTCAGGTGTATCAGCTGCTGCAGATCTGGTGCTTTTGCTATCAAAATGCAGGGCGCTTAGCAACAAATGAATATTCTGGACACAGGACTGGGAAATGGGAAACTCATTTGACTCTTTGCTTCCATATCAAATGATTCTGGTCTTAAAAGCCACTCAAAGTCTTGACCTTCCTTCTGCTGCAACCAACATCACAACCTCACAATGGTATAAAATACAGAACTTAACTACTTTGCATATGTAATACAGAAATAAAAAATACACCACCACAAATGACTCAACAAGAAGAATCATCAAATACTTGGTCATGATTTTATGTTTAATATTAAGAAATTATAATGTTGATGACATCATGAGGGGGTATGATTCTTTCATTTTAATTTTATATTACCACTCGAGAACTACAGCATTAGTAGGTAGTGAACTGCTGAAGGAAAAATTAAGAGCACTGAACTGTTTTAAAGCTGCAGCACACAAGCAGTACTGGGTTGCTTTGCCTTTAATTTGTTGCCATGTTCTTGAACCCAACAGTCTGATGATCCTACAAAGTAGATGAGTGGATTTTCTACCATAACTGAATGGGCAGAGGGAGACTTCTAGATTTATTCCCAAGATGCATGTGCTTATGACATGCAATACTGAGTACTGGAAACAGGAATGGCGCTACATGAGCTTGGTTAGGTTAAGTCCTCTTCATTAGCGAGGAAATCTCTAGCTGATTTATAGGGACATGGACACGGAGACTCTGAAAACTGGTTACTGTTTCTCATCGATGGAGATGAGTGCCTGCATTTGAGAAAGACAAAAAAACTTATCTGCTTCTGTTGTGGGACTTACCGTGTGCAAAGCTATATGGAAAATGAAGTTGTCTTATATGCCTGTTGCTCTGCAAGATCTTCATAGACATTGCAGGCAAACAAAGAAGACATCACTGCAGTTATTTCTCCTTGAAAAGTCTTCATGATGCTCAGAAACCTTGTACATGGAGGACTGGGTACAAAGACACGGACTTTTGTTTTGTGCCATTTTCCTGGTAAAATGGAGATTTGACTGTGATGACCAAACACTAGTATGCTAGCTATAAGTGATATCACCTAAGAATTCTGTATTTGATCAAAGTTTGATATTTTAAAGAAAGAGGAATAAAGAAACACCAGCCAGAAGCATGATCTCAAACTATAGTTTTGGACCCTGGATCTTTCACACCTAGAGAAATATCTGCTAGAAATGTTGGCTGTGGAGAGGCAGCTCATCAGATCTCAGTTCAGATTCTGACCTTTCTTCCCTTACATCTCTTTAAAGGCATTGTTTAGGGCTTCTCTGGGGAAAAGACAATTGCTTTTTTAAGCTAAATAGTCCTGGATGAAAGTCAAAACGATAGGTCTCAGAGCCACATCATTAGAAAGCTTATTACAGAATTTAACACTGATGTTAGCCTAAAATGACTTTCCTTCTTGTCACTAGAGAGCAAAAGATTAATCCCATGACAGGCTTAGAGATGAAGAAAATGTTAACTATGCCAGTATTCCTACAGGGCTGACAGATAAACTTTGGTCAGGTCTATCGTAAATACTCTGAAGTGAGGGTTGTTCACCAGCTACTGTAAGATATCTGCAAAGATAAATGAAAAACAAAGTAGTGTTATTGAGAGTTTTGTCTCATTTTCACGCTCTGATAAAACATGTACCTCCAGCTACAAATCGTCATAGATTTTAATTAGGTTTTACAGGTAACTGTCAGCTAAGCAACTGCATCAGTACTGCATATCTGAGTAGTACGTTACATTGCAGTTGGAGCTCAGATTTACCAGGGTCTATGTGCAAAATATTAGGCTGGGACAATAAAGTCAGACTGTAATGGAAAACATACAAAGAGAATAAAAGCTTTCTTCTGTCATGCCTTTAACCTGTCACTCATAGGAAAACGCCAGACTTCCCTCAGCTTCAAGTCGTTACAGTCAATCTTCTGCCACATCCTTGGCAGGCTCTTTCAGTCCTTTCAGAAACAAAATAAGCAATAAAGTAGCTGCTGCAGGTCCTTTCTGGCAGAATTCAGATTTCCAGTGGTGGTTAGAAGATTCTTTCCCTGACCTGATTCCCCTGGTTCTTTGATATTTCCTTTTCCTTCTACTCCCTACACTGAACATCAAGGAGGACAGGCTTGGTTTTCCTTTCCTACTGTTGTCTTTCCTGCTTTGTTTGACCTGAAGCATACATTTTTCTTGCCACAAGTGGAGCAGAGCAGGACCATGGAGTCAGATTTGTCCAAGCAGAGCTGACCCAGAGGGGGGATCAGCAGTTGACAGGAAGAAGCTAAATGGCGTTTGTGTTTCTGTAATTCCCTTCTCCATAACCTTGTATTAACTTCACAGGCCTTTGCTGATCTAGCTGTTCTTCAGGATGTTCTCTGCCTCCACCTATTCTCTTTTATTTTTCCCTGTTTTGGGAGCTCCAGAGACATCATATACTGAGTGCAAAACTGGCTCCTACAGTACCCAGGGAAATTCCAGCAGAGCTCAGGTGTGAGTATCCTGTAGAGCCCAAAAGTCTCCCAGTCAGACTTGCTAAAGCTGTCAGCACAGCAGCTGCTAACACTTCTTATCTTCCCCTCCCCAGGAAAAGGGCAGCTCTTGTATGCAGGCTCATCACTACTGTATCTGAACACAGGAAGAAATTGCCCTGAAAGACTTCACTCTTAGGGCAGAGCAGGACGGTTGGTGGTAAGACAACCTGTAGCACCACATGGATGGGATTTCTTCTGTGGGAAGTCCTACAAACCTTCACTTAGGACTATTTCCTTCTTCTAGAGTATAGAGAGCCATTTTGTAATTCTACAGACTACGTTTAGGAGCAGCACCAGCTTACCAGGATTTTGCCCATGATTTATTTGTTTTTTATTTTCCCAATCCTCTAGTTGCTAGATTTCTTCACTGATGTTATTAAGATGTTTCCCTATCCATAACAGACATTTTTAATGTGTTAATTTGTACTCACATGAGGCTTCAAGTAGGCACTTAGTGCAAGAAGTATCTATGAAATGCTATCTGCTAGGGTAGTAGGGGGTGTGCAGATGTTTTGGTCTACTCTATTTTGGACTATGTGCCAGAGAAGCCCTTCTCAGAAGCCATTCTGGCTTTTTGTTCAAATATTTGAAACTAACTGCCTGTCCCCTTTCTCACAGCCCTCTCCAGCCAACACATACAACCTGAATGGACTCTGGGTTTGTCTGGGTATGGTACATCCCTTCAGGAGCTCCTCTATAATATTTAGGTTTGTTTGTGAATAAAAGTGAAAGGCCCCAAAGACCCTGTAAATAAGTGTCTATCTGAATTAAATTATGCTAACTGACCTCATTATATTTACTCATGCCAACTACAGCTACTTTTCTAGAGCTCTCAGGATGTTTCTCTGAAGCTCTGAAATTTTCAGGGCAAGTATATGCAAATTAAGAAAAAAACTCCATACTTTCCCCTATAACATATGGCAAAACTTAAGCCTGCTATGGTAAAATTGTTCTGTAGTTATCATTTAAATAGGCTGTGACCAACCATTTTGCCCCATCAAGGTAAATGCCTGTCCATTACTGGAAATAGAATATCATGGCAATTACTGAAAAGAGCAAAAAAAACCCGTATTGTGTGCACTGACAAGTGTGTTCATGGCACGTAATCCTTATGCAGCACATTCTGCTCAAATCCTTTAGTGGACTACATTCTGCAGTGACAAAGACTCTGGAGTAAGGCTGGGCAGCCTAGTCATTTAGGTTCTTATGCAAGGAAATAGTGTGTCACTCAAGTCTCAAAAAATTATTATCTATATTGACTGAAATAGCACTGTATCAGCTAGAATAATTGTATTTCTCTATTTCATGTCAGTGGAAAAACAGATCTTGGGATCAATTGGTAGAAACCAGTGTTTCCAAATTCAGTACGCTCATAATTTAGGAAGCAATTCACCTCATTCTAAAATAAACATCCCTTTTTTAACAGATGAATTGCACCCCAAGATCACTATAATGGGAGCCTGGGTAACTCAAATAACAGCCACAAAGCAGATGCCTAAACTTCGGTGAACTGAATCTAATCCTTACTTTCATGTCATGTTTTCTTCCATGGACCAGCAATGCTCTCCTAGGAAGGATTATTGCTGAGAAGATGGCAGGACCTACACATCAGGTATCTTTTGTTTGTCTCTTATCTCCAGTACTGATTCAAGGTATAACTTGTTTCTTTCCCCCCATGATCTCTGATTTCAACATCACAAATGAATGAGGCTGAAATGTAGATTCAATCCTTATACCTTGTTACCCCATGAATAGATATCCATGAGCAAGTGAGAGGTATTGTAATGTACACTGCAGAGGAATAACAGAGGAACGAAGTCTTAAGGATGCTAAGGGGTGAAGACAACAAGAAAAACCTTTCTTGATGGAATTACATTTGCTAAATAAATAATTTCTATTACTTGGAGCACTTGACACCAGTATTGTCAAGTCTTCTTGAGGTCAGTGTGCCTGTATATGTGTTTAAATCTCATACCATGAAATCAGTGACAATAATATCTCAGTGGATAACTTCCCATAAAATGGTACCACTCAATAGTACAATATACTTGCCTTTATGATCAGAAAGTTTAGTGAATTGGATCAGCAAATCTTATCACATCTGACCTTTAGTTTGTCTTCTTTAAATAGTAATATTAATTTTAAATAAAGTAATCTCTATTCTTCAGACAGGTATTCTTAAGTATGGTCATACCAAGGGACTTTTTTTATTCAACTTGGATCAAAATCTGGAGGAAACTAGCTCTTTTCTGGCACTTGACTGACAGTATGAGTCACATTCTTTAGCCATCAGAGACATTTGTCCGCCTTCACTTTATATCATGCAGGGTCATACTACTTCTTTAATGTATTCGAACTTCTTGTATTCCCTGGTTGATCATATTCCTCTCATATACAAAGACACTCAAACCTTCATGACGCTGACTGCTCCCACAACCTTTGTTTTCCATAGTGGATTTTCTTTGATAATGCTTCTTTTTCACTATACTATGTGTTTATTTTCCTAGTGACTCATAGTTTAGACTACACATAAAATATCTTCCCACACTGCATATACTGCCTGTCAAAAGCTATCATTTCTGTCTCTACTTGAACATGCAGCATACCTTTTGATGGCCTTTAATTTTAAAGGTCTGTGTGAAATTTTGTGACAACTGAAATATAAATGTATGTTTAACGCTGTTTTCTTGGTTGGTTAAGCCTTACTTCCATATCCTGATAGAGCTTTCAACTGGTCTTGAGCCAGCAGCCTGTCTCTGGGGAGGAAATAATAGACTAAATTAGAGTTCACTCTCAGATAAATTAACTGCATTTTATGTTGAGCAGCAAGCCCACATCAGTTATTAATTATCATTGTCTAAATTCAGACATATTTTGGAAAGGTCTGAATGACTTCCAGTTCTTTTGTATGATTAAAGTTCCCTCCATTTCATACAATACCTATTTCCATTTCTGTCATAGACACTCACACACTAAGATTCAAGTAGATTTAGCTTGTCTCTCTTAAACACTTCCTTTAAAGCTTTGCTTAGAAGGGATCCCTAGGAAGAGAAAGTAGTCATCACGGAAGGAAATATATCCTACCTTTGAATGGCTACATAAAGCAATATTTGTCAAGTACACTTAAGTCAAAACATTTTGTGACAGCAAAGGTTTCTGCAATTCCTTACCAGGAGATTGGTAGCTGTACCATACTTATGTTTAGAGTCATTGACCTAAGAATCAAACCCAGGTATCTTGCATTGTGGCAGAAAAGACCAAAATGTCATAAGAAGAATCTTATTTTCTGCCCTCTTTAATTACAGCAGTAATAACATCTTCCATGTCCTGAGCCAGCTGTGGGAGCTGCATCCTCTTGTGGTGGGTACCAGGATGCTCAGACCCCACTTGCTTCCCAGATTTATTTTGTCTCTGTCATTCACTGGCTGCCAGACCCATTGGCCATGCCAGCCTTTCAGCTACAGATACACCAAGGACTGTGGCCTTTTCAAGTGCTGCACAGCCACCCACCTGATATTGGCATTCCTATGTGAGCTAACCAAAGCTTCAGAGGTTGTTTCTAGTCACATGGCTTCATGGGATTGGATGTATTCAACTGCAGAGAAAATAACGGGAGAAAATTTAGTTTAAGTTTGCATCTCTTTTCATCATTCTTCCACAAACAAAAATAGAGATTTAACGATTCTTTATATGAACAGCCATGTGGGGTCCTGCGTTTTACCAGCAGGCTAAGAAACAGATCTGAAGAATAAGTGTATTTCAACAGATGGCTTCTGATGTGTAATTATCAATATATGCAATGTGCAGGTTTTGTGCTAGGCCTGGTTATCTGGCTCATAGTAGCTGTTTATGTGTATCATGCATTTCCCAGGTGCCTGTAACTGCTATGACTCAAAGGGCAGAGAACAATAAAAACGTCTGTTTAAGAGCACAGCCACTCCAGACACTAATGGGCCTAGGAGAGCCTTTGGCAGGCACATCTATCCAGCACTGAGAGTACCAAAAACGAGCATGGATGACAAGAATGCATTTAGCTGCCAGCTACATTTTACAAGGCCATTCATTCTTGCAAACACCTAAGACTTGTAACACGGTTCCCAGCTGTGCAAAGTAATTAATTATAATAGAACACAAATAATAATCTGTCGCTCCTCACTCACAGTAATTTTCACTTTCTACAACCCGTGTGCACCCAGTTTGTGTGGTTACTGCAAATGATGTTTAATATCCAACAGCGAGATTTAGATGAACAAACAAAATAAAAAACCAAGCAGTTTAATTGAAGGGCTGGTAGATGCTGATGTGTCATGCAGAGTAAGAATTTCAGGACAGCCCACGCCCAGCCTACTAGTACAAGTGTTAGGGTGCCTCTGCCCAGGCTGCTTTGCAGGTACGGACAAGGCAAGGGAGCCCAGCCAGGCAGAGCGCTCCGTGGTATCGCAGAAAGCGATAACAAAAGCTATTCAGACCTTGGGTTTTTCAAGGAAAACTTCTTCTCTGAGCCCTAGGGCATTGAGTGAGTAGTTTTAGAGGTGCCCTCTAGTATCTGGTGCTGGCACATCATGAGACTTTACTGCAAGGGAAGGAAAAGTGCCTTTGCAGTCTCTCTTTGCAGAGTGTCATCAGGAACACGAAGAGTTCACCTCTGCTAGCTGCAGCCGCTGGCTCTTGGTAATTATCTGTTTTTTTTTGTAACGGCAGCAGGATCAAGAAACCCACAACTCACCGCAGTGCTAGAGAGGCGAAAAAAAACCCAACAACAGTCTCAATCCCCTCCAAACCTGCAGGAGGTGTTTCAGCAAGTGAAGTGAACATGACACAAAAGACAACTTAAATCTGAGAAAAGACAACTAAAGGCAAAATTCATGACTGCACCAAGAGAGGTCATACAGTTACAAGCCTCAGGCATTATGGTTCTGTGTAAAGGATATGGATCTGTCTGAGGAATATCATGAAAGTACAATAAAGCAAAGAAAAAGAAAAGAAACAAGCACCAAATTGATCATCAAACATTACAGTCCAGATATGTGCTCACTTCACCATGGCTGAGCAACTCAGCATCTCACAGCAGGCTTATTGCCATGTTTCCTCCATAAGGGAGCTGCAGCAAATCTTCTGATTTCTGAAATGTATTTTTGCTGTGTTTTGTTTTAACAAACAGAAGAAGATTATATGTTTCGCTGAGCCAGGATGCAGACTTTCCTTTTCTGATGAGGTCTCTACTGCTTTAGCTCTTCCTTTCATGCTGATATCTTATCCAACAGTTTCTGGGTCCCCTGCTGTGAATTTACAAGACCTTCTTTTTGGACTCTTCCCTGTGTAATTTTTTATATTATAAGTTTAGAAAAACTGAACTCAAACACCTCTTCCCTCAGTCAGTGGTGCACACATGCTGTTGCAGAAAGTGTAGTCCTTAAATGTTGCACCAAGGTCTGGAGCACAACTGAATTAAAAAACCAGCTTGTCTGTAAAGAAAATACGGACAAAGTGAAAGGGATCATTCTGAATGGCACAGTGATTAGGAGCTGATACAGGAAGACAACAATGTCACATCTGTGAAATAATCTATAGAAAAATGACAGTGTAATAGTTATCAGACAAACTTTTGGGAAAGTTGGATTTAAAACTTAGGACTGCTATTTTCTTTTCTCTCTAAGCAGGCCTTTACTGAGACTTTGTAAATATACATAGTAACTCCTACTATAGGCTGATGTCTTCAGTGGAGGTTTCCCCAGACAACTTCACATGAAGTGTCATCTGGAGCTTACCTGGCTTCACTTCTTTACAGTCCTTCATGTTTTCACATTAAACTTTGAGGTTCTTCTTGACAAGAACCTTTGGGAATGACTGTATCTGTCCTTAGGATTGATTTTCAGTTCCATAACATGTAATGAGCCACCTTTGTTGACCACAACTTCTGGGGGTAGATTACGCTTTGCAGTGATACAGGCAAAAAATGTCCTTCCTTGCAGAAAACAGTGATATACTCTAAAACGAAGTTTCTCTGGCACATTGTCAGAGTGGTGACCACTGGATGGGAGCTTGCAGAGCTGATTCATTCCCAGTTGCCCTTCCACAGCAGATGAGAAGTAGCTGAAGCAACCTGGAACACTGTTCCTTATTTACTGCACATCCATTGCCTCCAGGGAACAGAACATGCTCTGCAGGTCTTTTAGCATTACCTCCACACAAAACCAAACCTAGCTGGGTGTTTCTACTGCACACAGATGTTCCCTTTCTTTGAAGCCAGACTTGGTGCACTTCTGTGTGCTAATACAAATAAATTGGTGTGATGACTCCTTTGTTTCTATGCTTGCTAGAAATGTCAGCTTCCTGTGCACATTGCTGTGGACACTAGTAGCAATTTTAGTGCCTGTGGAAATGTTTCTGCATTACCCAAGCCTGTACCAGTGAAAGGTGGCTGGCTCCAAGGGTCTGTGCACATAAGATCACTGCAGGAGCCCTCTGCTTTGCTCTATGAACATTCCCTTCATTTTCTGAGTCTTCAGAGTTGGTAGCCATCAAAGACTCAGTATAACAAACATGAAAAAAATAATTTTAGTATATTTATATTCTCATTAACAGTAAAAAAATGGGGAACATCACCCCAGTGTCCTGGCTTCTTTTCTTCCTTCTTCCTGTGACATCATGTCACAGCTCTTTTGCCTTTTTCACCCTGCAGAAGTCAATCTGAGACATCACTCTCAAGGTAGGGTAGTGTAAGCTGAAGCCCAGTTCAATTTTAGGTACTGTACTTCATCCTTGATGTTGGTTACTTGTTTCCAGAATGTGACTGTCCCAGTAAAGCCCTGTCTGTCCACGTCATGTCAGAAGGGACACTTTGGAGTCTCTGGCACTGATCCAAGCTCTAGTGTCCGGGAGGAAAATTTCGTCTTACTCACCAACATTTCAGGTTCTAGTCCACTGTATAAAACCTCAATAATGCTTAAAAAAGCTGTCCTTTTCTTGGTGGTAGCAGCAGACTCTTACAGATACTCAAATTACCACTCAGCTATGTAAAATCATGTAGTTCTGCTTTGTAGCTCAAGTTGCTCATTTATATAAAACTATAATCTTATTTATTCTGTAAACCTCAATATTGAGCCAGACTTGGATGATATTTGTTTCCCAGCAATGACGAGAGTTCTTCCCTCCATTCCAACACCAATCTAACCTGGCCAGCACCTGGAGTTATCTTAAAAAAGCTTTTCATAAAACACAGCAATACGGAGACAAAGTATTTCACTATGTGTTATTATTAGCCTGGATCATACTTTTGTGAATCATGAAGAAAAATAGAAACACAGCTGGCTAAGCATTGCCCTTTAAATGTCAGGACAGTGTGTGTGCATGTGTGTGTCTGTATATATTTATCAAGATTTAAAATGTAATTCTCTCATATTTTCTTCACACTGTGGATTTCAGATGAGGTTATTTATAATATGCTCAAACCATAGTTAGCTGTCATGAATTATTCCCGAACAACTAACTGGGCACTTAACTGTTTTAGGTTCTCTGAAGTATTTTTCTGGGTTTTGTTTGCCTTCCTCACATATAAAATCAGCTAGACATTTTATATTGGGAAATTTAACCTCTGAAATATCTGCTTGGGATTCACCCCTGAGCTTTGTGTGTTGATAAAAACTCCTGTCTACTTGAGTACTTGATCTGAACTTTTTACCAGCTTCCCTAACAGCTTCAAATACATTATAGCTACGTAAGTTTAGGATAGGATGGCTGACCATTTACCTTAGAGCTTTCGCAAACATCTGGTTGTGAAAGCTGCTGTCTTTCTATGCAACAGAGACTTTCCATGATGGCCTTTGGAGACATGATGCTCTCAGTGAGAGTGCTGAGGTCTCTTACACAATAGAATTTCCAGGTATGCAATATGGGTGAAGAACAAATGCTGCAGATGGGTGTACTCTGCAATCCCAATCACCAGATCAAGGATTTCAGAGCATCACAGACTCTGCATTCCACACCAGCTACCATTACTAGCTGGTTAGAGTGTCAGACCAGCAACTGGCCTTTTTTGACAGTTTTCCATGGAAGAAAAAACACCATTATCTTATGCCAAAGAAAATTATTTTCCTTAAGGTTGAGTGCTCGATGTCATTATTGGAAAAATATCTCCTTGGTCCTTAATCTGCTCCCTTAGCAGCTTGAAATCCTTTTTGGGATCTCTCACAGATCAAGAGTAAATAGGCAGATAGGTATTTTATGATTATAGAATCATAGAAGCATAGAATGGTTTGATTGGAAACATCGCCTAGTTCAAACCCCTCTCCCATGGGAGGGACACCTTCCGCTAGACCAGGTCGCTCAAAGCCCCGTCCAACCTGGCCTTGGACACTTCCAGGGATGGGGCATCCACAACTTCTCTGGGCAACCTGTTCCAGTACCTCACCACCCTCACAGTGAAGAATTTCTTCCTTATATCTAACCTAAATCTACCCTCTTCCAGTTTAAAGCCATTGCCTCTTGTCCTATCACTACATGTCCTTGTAAAAATTCGCTCTCCTGCTTTCTTGTAGGCCTCCTTTTAGGGACTGAAAGGGTGCTCTAATGTCTCCCTGGAGCCTTCTCTTCTCCAGGCTGAACAACCCCAGCTCTTTCAGCCTGTCTTCCTAGGACAGGTGCTCCAGCCCTCTGATCATCTTTGTGGCCTCCTCTGGACTCACTCCAACAGGTCCATGTCCTCCTTGTGTTGGGGTCTCCAGAGCTGAAGGCAGTACTGCAGGGGGGTCTCACTGGAGCAGAGTAGAGGGGCAGAATCCCCTCCCTCGACTTGCTGGTCATGCTGCTTTTGATGCAGCCCAGGATACGGTTGGCTTTCATGCTGGGGCATGTTGAGCTTCTCATCAACCAACATGTCCAAGTCCTTCTCCTCAGGGCTGCCCTCAATCCATTCTCTGCCCAGCCTGTATTTGTGCTTGGGATTGTCCCGACCCATGTGCAGGACCTTGTACTTGACCTTGTTGAACTTCATGAGGTTTGCATGAAATTGTATGACTAGTTCCATGTACCACCAAAGACATTTTTGCTTCAGCTATACAGGAAAATCAAAGAATCATTTAGATTGAAAGAGACATCCTGAGGTAATCTAGTCCAACCTGCCAGCTCAGGCAGCATCAGCTACAGTAGGTTGCCCAGGACCATGTCTAGATGGGTTTTGAATATTGAATTTCTTCAGGTAGACACTCCACAACAAAAGAAGCTAGAAGCAGCAAATTAGACCATAATCTATCTAATACCTTCCTCTTCTGTCAGAACTTCTACACTACAACACAAGAAAGATAGACAGAAGACTTCTTCTGTGGATTCATTTAGACTAAGTAATTTTCTTTGTTTTTTTGACTTACATACTGCAGTTTATGAAAGTTGTCTGTTTCAGCAGTGGAAGAAGTTATTTTTTGTCTATAAATCTGTGTGGATGTTTAAACTTTTCAAATTTTCCAGAACCCTTTGGAATGAAACGTGCTATATAGATGTAAAATACTCTATACACACGGTGAGTGCCCCTGGGATGTTCTCTTTGTTGTGTTGGTGGTGTTATGTGACCTGGCATTGTGTCTTGGCACAGCACACAAAGATTTATTTCAGAAGAAATTAGATTAATATCTATCCTTCAGTTTTCCACTCACACAGTATTTTACATTAGGTGTATCTTACTTTTTTCTTTCCCATCCTTGTTTTGTGAGGTGTGTGAAACTAACATTCTCAGAGAAATTAGTTTGTCTTGTGTGTTTTCTCTCAGTTTTGGTTAGTGTCATGCTGAAAAAAATGGCTGGTAATTCCAAATACGTGACTTTTGCTGCATTTTACTTGGGGTTCCACACCGATGCACTAATGTCTTGCAAAGAGAAGGAATAAAGGAAATAATTGACATTTTTAGCTGGGAAGTTGTAAACACATCAGGATATCTTCTGGTGTTGTCATCCCTGCCGCACATTAAGCACTCACTCCCCATGCCTGCATGCACTTGCTACAGAGGAGACCTCACCCATAGCAGTTTGTATTCTCATCCCACATGTAGACTACTGCTATTCTCTTCATTTTCTGTGAAAGTAGAGAAAGATCTTCCACTTGCTCAACCTTGCCTATCATCTGAGTAAAACAGTCAATGGGATAAATTACCAACATATTCTTTTTTTTTTTTTTTTTGCCATAGGTTTCCCCTCTGTCTTAAGTTAATTTTTGGTGTTTCACATGTTATTTTAAAAATGTTTTGGGAACTACTGTTTATCTACCCAGTAGTGCCTGTCTACCACCCCTTGCAACAGACATATCATGCCTGGAATCCCACAGAATTAAATGGTCGTCACTCTGCTGGGGCTTGCTCTGACAATGAAATTTTGCGCCAGAGTCTGTAGAAAGCAATGAGGTACTTGGCTTTCTCATCCCAGTCCAGGGGCAGTGAAGAAAAGGAATAAGAACACCAAGACATCTTAAGGTATGGTCATAAATGAGTTGCAAGGGTAGATTATAGTCTTTTTGGTTGAAAACTACAATTTTGACGATTCCTAGAACTACAGACAAAAGCCATCTTCTGATTTTTCCTTTCTTCAACTAGCTTTACGTTCCTGCTTATTTCAAAAGAACTACAAAACTCCATTTTCTTCAAGATCTTTCTCCTGCAATTTTCAAAGAAATCAGATAAGGTAGAAAATTGGTTCTCTTCCAGGCAGTTAGAGATGTTCAGATTTTGCAGTAATATCAATACCAGGATAGAACCAGTTTTATGTTTGGTGGACTGGTGACATTTACAAAAAAACCCAATAATGCAAGAAGGAGTTCAAGGTGAATTGTTACTATTTCACAGTGTATACATGGGGGTTGTGGTAGGCTTTTCATTTCTTTTTCAAACACAATTGTTATTCCAGTTTGGAGCTCAACTGTGAAGTTCAGGAAGAAATTGGTTCACAAGAGATGTTCTCCATATGAGTATGAGACCTACTGACATAGAAAAAACCAAATCTATATTGGAAAGAAATAATTCTTTGGAGGAAAGAATTTTG
This sequence comes from Cariama cristata, assembly GCF_000690535.1. NCBI lineage: Eukaryota > Metazoa > Chordata > Aves > Cariamiformes > Cariamidae > Cariama > Cariama cristata. The sequence continues at coordinate 10,203 of NW_009621320.1, read as the reverse complement.
TGTGCAGACCACGTAGACACCTCTTGTAAAACTTACAAAATAGAATTTTTTTGCTAGATTCCTTTTAATAGACTGCACTTTGTGAAACTTGTTAGAAGTTTTCTACAGAAGTTTCTCCATCAGAAAATGCTGTTTTACTGAATTCAGAGCATTCCCTGATATTTGTTGTTTTACAAGATTTGATTTTGTAAATAATTCAAAGGAATCATTCAGAAATTGCAAGACTGTGACTTTTTTTTTTAGAAAGGAACACTACATTTTTATTTGTAAAATGTGATTTTGATTATATTAATATTATCATGCAAGCATAAAATAATTTTATTTCCTTAAATCTTGTTCAGAAACCTCAGATTTCCAATAAAACAGGAAATACCATTTATACACAGGTCTGGAGTATCCTAACTGTTTTTCTCTTTAAGAGATGCTTCTAAAGAGGAGGAACATTTTTATCCACCAGACATGACATTTAATTTGACAATATTAAACGCACCAATCTTATTTAAAAATTAAATGTAAAACTATCACTTTTTAACACTCCATTTTGGATCATGCAGCAGTATTATCCATCTGTTGGGGAGCTCTAAAATATTTAAAGGAGAAGTCTTCCCATCAGATGAAGAGCAGTAATGATAAATTATTTCAGTCTCAGTGTGAGTATAGTCTTACTTCAGGAGAATTTAGGTTTTCAAATGCAATTTTCAGTAGCTGAGCCCTGAGCAACTACATGAATGAAATTTCCTGAATCTGCATTTTCTAGACAAAAAAAAATGCCTTTATTTCCTCTTGTGGAGAACATCCTAGGAGTGTTACTCAACTGGTGTGTCACTATTCCCATAGTGAATTTTCGTGATATATCACACAAGTGTCATTATTATGGCAGGAGATTCTGCACCTGTGATTTTCATACATATCTGATGGTTACAGTTCTGCTGAAAAAAATATGTAATCATGAAAATGAGGCCTGAAAATTGGAAAAATGAGTACTGGTGTATGGGGGTGAACTGTAGCAATATGTTGTCCTTTGCTGTCCTTTAAGGGTTTTCACAGATCAGAAATGCCTGTGACACCCTTATAGCTTATTATCAGATGCACTCCATTGAGTTGCTCTACATGAACTGATGGAAAGAATAAAGAGATGTATGACCGGAATAAGGTGATTGTAGATCTGTCTACAGGCTGAATTTGCTCCTTATAGATAAGATAAGGGAAAAAAAGGAAAATGCCGAGTGCCATCCAGAAAGGGTCTTCCCTGGGAGATGTGAACTGTGGTATCGCCAGAGCAACAGTCTGGAATAGGCAACTCGAGCTCTTTGAAGGGCTTGTTGGAAGTCCTAGAAATCTTCAAGCACAGGAGTTAGTGAGGATACGGGTCAGGTGCTGTGTTCCCACTTCTTTCTACAAATACTGCTCAGGGCGGTACCCTTTATGTCACACACATCATAAAAAATAAGTATGTGTGTCCATGCCTCCTTTATGCTCTGAGAAAGAACAGGAAAATCATGGTGGAGAATGTATTATGAGATTGAAAGAACATTTAATGCTGGGCATTTACTAAAATTGTACTTTTGAAGGGTGTTTTTCTTGCCATTCTCTTCACACACACTGGCATAGGCTCTAAAACTTTGAACAGAGGCATAATTATTTCAGGGCTAGAGCTGTTTGTGAATACTGAGGGGAATCCATTTATTTTTCGTTAAACTTACCTAAAAGGAGCGAAGTGCTCTGTAGTGCCAGATCAGTCTGTCACAGTCCAATCTGAGCTTGCATTCAAGGGGAATCCTCCAATACTGTATGTAAACAACATCTGCCACTTTGCTATGATTACTACACAAAAATTCAGGCCAGTTACTCTGTAGCTGCTTGAGGCCACAGCTCTCCTAATTGCCAACCAATGAACTAGTTAAGGTTTATTAATGTGTTTATATTGGTTGTTAATGTCCTTCTGATTTGCCTTCTGTGCAAATTAGTCCAAGATCTGGGAAATCTGATTTCTTTGAGGGAAGGTTGCAACAGAAATACAATCCACCTACTCATGTGAAAAGCCTGAAAAATGTGGTGATCTGGATTTGCTTTTGTAAGGTATTATGTATACTAAATAATCTGGGGTCTTGTGGGTGAAAAGTACTCTGTCATTCTCTATCAGCTTCATGCTTTATGAAAAAGTTTGAGAACAAGAAAAAGCAGGAGAACTGCATAGCCATTTTATTTTGATTAAAAAAACCTCTCAGACTGAAGCTCCACCCCTTGATCCTCATCCTAAATCATCTTCTTCTTCTGCTTTTAAAATTTCATACTCCCTTTCACAGTAGAAAATAATTGTATTGAAAATTTGTAAAGAAATTCTCTTTAAAATGAAAGGGACACATAATCATCTATCAAAAATCACTGCTGAACAGATAATTACACATTCTTCTTATAAGGACTTGGCTGCAGAAACATTTAAAGGGAATTAGAATTTTAAACACAGATTTATTCTGACTTTTATACTACAGACTGTTAAGGAACTTCAGTTAAATACCATGACAGAGGACAGCTATGTAAATTGCCTTAAAATCTAAATAGTTGATATTCATATTTATTAAAAATACTCTGTTGATGTTGTCAGTGTAACAGGATTTGCAGTTCCTATTGCAGCTCAAAGCTGAACTCAGGCTAAATAGCTTAGTAACTTTCAGTATGGTAAGAAACGTGAAAACCCACAAATATCTTCATGATCGTCAAAAACTTGATGGCAAGGCTGGATACAAACACCAACGCAGGGGAAGAGCTTGGTACACTGAAGTGCTACAAAAATACTTAAAACTGGAAAATCCAACCTTTTGCAAATTTTTTTGTCCTGTTTCTGCACTCATCACTTGTGTGACAATGCCTATTCCTGGGTTGTCTCTGAGCAGCGATAACACATTCTGAAATCTGTTCCAGCTTCTGACTGTGGTACCTAGGACCTTTTCATAAGTGACCAAGAAGGCCCTGCTAAGTCTGCAGTGTTTCCACTTGCTTACCTGGATTGGACTATTCAGTCTACATGATGGTACCCAAAAGTGTCACTTTCTCTGGGTCTTGGTGAGATGATAATTTGGCTGTCTTCCTGTTGTATTAAGATCTCAGCCTAGAGGACCATTAACTTTTTGAAGCTGAATGCTGCCGGACTTTTTTTTGTCATTTGAAATTACTCTTAGGATCTGTTTAGCCTCTCCACCGTCAGCTTCAATGAGATCAAGTTTGTTCTGGTTATGAATGCACAAATTAGAAATCTCAGTGCTCTCTGAGGCTGAAAACTCTAGGCTGAAAACTCTAGTAGAGAAACATGCTAATAGCACAACTGAAAAGCAGACCTTATTGGTTAAACTACAGTTTAAGTTGTTTCACTTGCTTCCATGAAAGTTATAATGTTGAAAAAAACCCACTATAATAATTGATTTTTATTGTTTGTTTTCCTGACAGTTTCACAAATCAAGTTTTCATTCATAGCACATTTATTAGTGAAGACTGGAAACTTCGTGCAACTAGTATACGATTGGCTGTTCACCTTTTGTCTAAAATTTTACCTTGCCACCTTCTCCATGAAATCACATCTTAGCATCAGTCTGACACAAAATTTGAGCTGCTCACTCCCATTTAGAGTGCTCGAATTCCCAAACTGCAGGAGCACAAGCAGTCAGCACAGATTTGGGGCATCACACAGAGTTCCTTTCTCAGGTGAAGAAGAGCAAAGACAACGAGGCAGGACAATGAAACCACGGACTGGTGCAGCTGAGGTCTCAATCAGGCAAAGAAACAAAGCTGATGAGGTCTCTTGGAGTTTTAATCGCTCTTTTTCTGGAACGCAGCTATCAAGGTTTTGGTGCAGGAAAACCTGCTACATTTCCCTGTCATGCTTTCCCTAGTGTATGTTCGTGACCATCAAATGACATATAGATCAGTGCATGGATGTAATGATGTATTTGGAGTTCAGGATTATTTGATGATACTGGATGACTGAGGAGGGGCAGAAAATCTGCTACCTGCTGCTTTTTTTTTTTTTTTAACGAAATCACTTTTGATAATTTTGTTTATTGTCTTATTGGGCCTCCCAGGAGCATCACAAAGACTAGATTAGGAAAGGATGAAAATGGTTTCTTATACTTCCCTGTGCTCAGATTTATTTTTAATGTTGCAGGATTGCAAGTGTCTGGAGCTTTTCATTGTTAGCAGTGGACACAGATGATCTGGGGTAGCCTCTGGCACTGGTAGACCTAGTTTCCCTCCCAAATTGCTCACAACTTAAATAGATTACAGAAAGGAAGCACTGTTATTCTAATTTTGTGTAGGGGGAGCTGAGGCACATTGCAATTATGTAATTTACCAAAGTAACTCTGTGGTAGAGATAGGAATGTTAAAAGTCCTAGTTACAAGAATTTAATTAGTAGGTTAATTATGCAGGTGTGTAAATGCAGACAGAAATCCCTTCATTAGTTCATTAGTTGACTTAGGATTTTCTGAATTTCGAGTATTTTTATTGCAAGAGCTACTGAAATGCAACTGCCCCTTTAAGAAGAAAATCTGGGCCTCAGGAACCCTCTGATTTTGAATTCCAGCCCTGATTTCCAACTCCTACTGGTTTCTTTTCTTCTTCCAGATCCTTACTTACACTCTGTGTTTGCCTCACAGCAATTCTGGGGATGGAGGAGGGGGAAATGTCATAGAAGTTACTCATGCTAATACGTTTTCTGCCATATGTTTAAGAAAAATCTTCTATGCGATGTTCTCTGTGGAGCACTCTTCTTGAATATTTTGCAATGGATTTTTAAAATACATACACAGTGCTAAAGTCAGTCTAATCCTGCCAGCAACTCTGGGGAAATAGATAGTTTCTTCCTACAGGAATACATTTACAATCTTTAAAGTTATATTATAACTTTAATCTTATATCTAGTGACACATCTCAACACTGAGACCTCAGAAATCTTTATTGTACATGCATGACTGACTATTGTCCTGCGATGCAAAGGAGGGTGGCAGAGTTTATGAGACTGTTAAACTTTCTTCCTTGATTTTCCTTCTGACAAAGATGATGTCAGAATTTCTAAGCAGTTTGCAATGGTTCCAAACTAAATGCCTTTTTAAGCACAACATGGTCGAAGTTCTTGTCCAGTCACAGCATTTGTGGAGCATATCAGTACCTATGCTGGATTAGTTCGGAAGCTTTTCCAAAGCTAGCAATCTTTGTAAAAATCCTTTGTAGATAAACTTCTAATCAACCTCTTTCTAGCAAATGCAGAATAAATCCTGAGCATCTGTCAGTTTTATCTGTACCCCTGAGTGAAACATGATATTAATATTAGTGTGTCTTGATACACCAGGGTTGTGATCAGTGGCACAGAGTCTAGTTGGACGCCTGTAGCTGGTGGTGTTCCTCAGGGGTCGGTACTGGGTCCAGTCTTGTTTAACTTACTCATCAATGACCTGGATGAAGGGACAGAGTGTACCCTCAGCAAGTTTGCTGATGATACGAAACTGGGACTAGTTGCTGATACACCAGAAGGCTGCGCTGCCATTCAGCAAGACGTGGAGAGGCTAGAGAGTTGAGTGGAGAGGAACCTGATGAAGTTCAACAAGGGCAAGTGTAGGGTCCTGCACCTAGGGAGGAATAACCCCATGCACCAGTACAGGCTGGGGGTTGACCTGCTGGAGAGCAAGCTCGGTGCATAAGGACCTGGGAGTCCTGGTGGACAATGAGTTGACCATGAGCCAGCAATGTGCCCTTGTGGCCAAGAAGGCCAATGGTATCTGGGGGTGCATGAGGAAGAATGTGATCAGCAGGTTGAGGGAGGTTCTCCTCCCCCTCTACTCTGCCCTGGTGAGGCCACATCTGTACTGTGTCCATGTTCTGGGCTCCCCAGTTCAAGAGAGACAAGGAACTACTGGAAAGAGTCTAGTGGAGGGCAATGAAGATGATGAGGGGACTGGAGCATCTCTCTTATAAGGAAAGGCTGAGGAACTGGGTCTGTTCAGCCTGGAGAAGAGAAGACTGAGAGGGGATCTCACAATTACTTATAAATAGCCTAAGGGTGGGTGTCAAGAGGATGGGGCCAGACTCTTTTCAGTGGTGCCCAGCAACAGATTAAGAGACAACAGGCACAAACTGAAACACAGGAAGTTCCATCTGAACATGAGGAAAAAATTCTTTACATTGAGGGTGACAGAGCACTGGAACAGGCTGCCCAGAGAGTTGTGGAGTGTCCTTCTCTGGAGATATTAAAAACCAGCCTGGACGCATTCCCGTGCAACCTGCTGTAGGTGAACCTGCTTTGGTAGGGCGGCGGGACTAGATGATCTCCAGAGGTCCCTTCCAACCCCCACCACGCTGTGATTCTGTGATTAACATTTCTTATTGATACACAACCAATTCCAGCCTCTCTCACAGTAAGCATTAAACACAAAAAACCCCATCCATACTCCATTCCAGTCAAAGGAAAGGGAGTAACAAAAAAGGTAGGAATGGGAAGGTAGCATCCTTCAATAATATTAAATATGTTTTGTATATCTGACAGTTTCTATGCAATTCTTCATCACTGTTGCTGTTATATTACTAT
>NW_009621320.1:0-3609 GCF_000690535.1 Cariama cristata | reverse complement strand
CCCAGTTTCATGTGTATCTAGCCACATGCTCCCATTTTATGTCTTAAATATGGGGTTTACAGGTGTATGAACACATGGATAACAAGTTCTTTTGTTTGGCTGTTCCAGGTCCTATTCGACTGCTGTAATTTTGCCTTTATACCATTTTCCTAGTACATACTAAGCCTTGGCCAGTAATCACAGTCTGAAGGTGACAGGAGGTATCAAGCTAAAGTTTGAAGGAGTGACTCATAATGTCTTTTTTCCTAATATGGAGTCCTTCTTCCTTTCCAAAACCCAATCTCTAACCCTAAGCTATGTCTTATCGCATGCCATTTCACAACAGCGAATCCATCCTAAAATCATTAAAAGTCACCCCATCCTATGCCTCTTCTCCTCTTCTCCATTCTTCCTCAGATGTTCAAAGCAACAGTTCATACACAGTTCTCTCCAGACACTCCTTGTTGCTGTTGACCTCTACTCCACCTTCTCATCACTCCATTTTCACTGGAAACTCTCGGAGTCCACTGAGTTTATTTAAAAGAGATAATTAGATCCATGGTTAGAAAAAAATAATTGCCAAAATTTTTTAGACACAGTCTAATGACAAACCTTTAAGGATATCGTGAATGCCGATATTCATAAGAATCACTTATTTTTAGGTTTTTACTTCCTGGGTTCCACAGATTTTTTTCAAAAAGGGAAGTTTATGTTTAGCATTGGGTTACAGCTTCTGAAAGAGAAGCAGCAAACAGATTTAAATAGTAGAGTACTCAGGAAAGGAAAATGAGCACCTTTTTCTTTGGAGGCTATCACTTTTTTTTTGGAGAGAGCTAGGGAGGAGAACTGAGGATCTGAGGGATTTTGTAAACAGCAAGAGTTAAAGGTATGGATGGCAATGCATTGAGGGGAAGAATCTGGGCTAGTGTACTCCAGAATGGTCAGTATTTAGAACATGACAAAATAATGTCCAGGGGCAGCTGGAGCTAATTGCGTATTTTCCTTTCATAGTCTCTGGTGGTCCTTGATGCTTCAAAACTTGAAGATTTAAGGTGAGGAAAAGGAAGAGACAAATTTGTGATTAAGTTTTGTGCAGCATCAGAAATAAAGTTATTGCTGAGGTTGGTTGTTGTGATGGGATCGTGTAAGATTCTGTGGAAGCTTTCCAACCAGAGAGGATAGCAGCAGCTTTAAGAAAAGAGTGGAAGAAAGGTCTGGGTCTATTGGTGTATTATAAGTAGACCCTCACAATAAAATGATTGATGGCATAGACTAATGACCGAACATTACTATTCCCTTCAGTGCAGTCTGGAGATCACAAGATGGATGAAGGTTTGGTTAGAATTAGGTTTAAGAAAAAAAAGAGTCAAAACTTACCTGTGGTGGTGGCGTGTGTGTGTGGTACAATCCAGAAATGTAAGTGTACTGGAAAGAGCATTGACATTGATATTCCTCTATTTTGTTTAATTACTCCAAGGTGACTGTGCAACTTTTAAAATACCACAGCTTAGAGGTTAATAAGGATTAATGTTTCAATAGGAAGTGTTACGGTTGGATTGGAGGAAATGACAATAGTATTTTGTGGTAGTATTATTACCCAGGAGTTAATCTGAATATAGATGTTAATGAGAACATGAGGTGGAGGGATGTCTCTTTTTTGTGACAACTTCAGGGGCTGATGAAATTTTTTAAATAGTTTTTTGCTAAGAAAAGGAATAGGATAAATGATATAATATGGTTATACCTTATATAAGAAAAGTAATATTCCTGCTTGTGTCTTTTTGAGATAATGGCTTATCTTTCGTTACTTTTAGCTGTGACTGAGAAGCACAGTAGGGTTAGGGTTAGAGCTATGGGAATGAGGGAGATAAGTGCTATAATTATGGTTGTATATTGCAGATGGTGCTTTCATAAGAATCACTTCTTTATAATTATATTTTTCTTTCAAGTTATGCCTGGTGATTACAAAACGGCTATAGCAAGGTTAGTGTTAATTTTAAAAAAGTGAGAATAGATCACTATTGTACTATACTTCAGACCTTCAAAATAAAATAATTTCAAATTGCTTAGGCAATGAATCATAGTTATAATTTTTATTCTTATCAATGACTGAGAAATACGGAAATCTAGAGCTAAGGTTAAGGTAGTATCAGGGATTAGAAAATGAGGAAGAGACACAATTTTTGTGGTACTGTTTCTAGCTAGAGAAATAAAACAAGTATATGAGCCAAGTGGCTCCCTATTGTTTCTCCAACTTGATGGTATGGTTGGAAAGTAAGCAGCAAACAGGGTTAGAATTAGGGCTACGGTTAGTATAAAACAAATAAGCATGGAAACATTTAAAGTATTTACTGTGGACTGTACATAGAGAAAAGAAAACCAGTTCTGCTTTTCCATGAGGCTTAGAATATTTTTATACACTTTGGTTTCAGTGTCTGACAGTCAACTTTTAACAGTGTCACCTTTAACAGTCAGCTTTATCAGTGTTAGGGACAGGTTTAAGGTTGAGAAAGTAATGGAGATATAACTATCCTTGCCTTGTGTGCAGTTGCATTGCAACTTAATTATGTCTTCTCAGACCCATCTACAGATCTCTAAAAAAAATAACTTTGTACCTCTTGATGCTTGACTAAAGTTCACAGGACTTTCATGGGCTTAAGAGAGTTCTGGAGCAAGCTGAAATTACAATAAATTCTTTACCTCGTCTTATAAATATCATTACAATTCCTAGAAATAACATTAGTATGTTCATTGATCCTACTGTTTTAAGGGCAGCTGTTACACTAGCTTTGATAAGATGACAGATACTGTCTCACTTGGAGAAACTAAATTAAGTATGGGATTCAATGTACATTAAGACACCTATGTTTGGGTATCTGGAAGGTGTAATTTAGTTCATGTGTGCATGTTGTCTGAAATCTCCCCCCTATGATCAGTGGAGATGCAGGGAGTCTGGTTGGTGCAGTCCCACAGGTATTCAGCTGACCCACTAACGTGTGCTTCGTACGAGTGAACCAAATCACTATTGACCAGAATAACTAGTGGCTTGATTCACTTTCCTAAAAAGAGAAACTACCTATCATTTGACACAAGGTAAGGAATTTTGCCTTGTCAGAGGCCATGGGTCTCCCACAGACCCTGTGTCATATCTGCCCATCCCACCTGTAGATCTTAGCTAGTCTTGAGCGTTAGAAATGGCATCAGATGCCTATATTACGGGAGCTGACTTTCAGCGTAGCTCTGCATTGATTAGAGAGGGAGACTAGACACTTAGTCCATATGTAGGCAGCTACATACAGACACCTCCATTTAAATGTCCTAATCTGGTACTCTGCCCCACACAAAGGGGGAGAGTTGATTGCATGGACAGAAGTGTGGAGCGCTGTTCTGGAGGTTGTAGGTTACCTGGCCTCCAGCTGCCATACTCTACAGGGCTAGTTTCATCTCTTTTAGAAGCAGATAGGTATATCAGGCACCTTATCAGGTCAGCAATGCCTCCACACACTTGTGTATTAAGCAACTGAAGTATGACATAAGCATCTGATATTTTAGTTGTTGCTAAGTAGTGCTTACTCTAAGTCAAGGACTTTACAGTTTCCTGTGTTCTGCCAACAAGGAGGTGCACAAGAA
>NW_009621319.1:52533-98980 GCF_000690535.1 Cariama cristata | reverse complement strand
AGGAAAAAAAGGAAGATGCCGAGGACATTGGCATGGCATAATAGATTCCTATTACCAGGTGGCTTAGTTTCACCTCTGCCTCCTGTCTTCTGGATGAAGCTGCTGCCCAGTTGTAAACATAAGGCAATCATGCAATACCAGAATTTAGACCTAGATCTAAATTTCCTTGAAGGAACTTATATCAGCATGCCAGATTAATCCTGACCAGAAATCAACAGACTACATGAACATGCTTCTGAGAACAAGGAGCTGCCTTGGCATTTTCAAATCTTCTAGGCTGCAAAAGCAGCAAAGGAAATTATTTGACCTGTTCACACTGCCTCATTAGTAACACACTTTCTAGTGGCTGCCAAAAACTGTAAGATTGCTTATGGTGGCAAAACATGTGCAATTTGGTAATACAGTTTGTGATCACCAAAAAGAAATCCCACAACAGCAATGACTTCAGGGAACAGGTTATGGCTCAAAGAGATGAAAGAAAGGAATGGAAGACTCAAGTTCTGTGCTTGCCCCAGGAGAGAAAACATTCACCGAAAGTGTATTGTGACTAGTAACCTACTGGAGCTGAGACACCAAGTGCATTGGGTCATGAAAGGTGCTGACAGCACCTCACCATAATGTAGAGTTAGGGGGAATACAGGCATAATATTCTGCTAAGTTTTTACTAGGAAACGCCGAGACAGCAGGCAGTGTTCTCTCTCATCCCCTCTGCTCTCTCTCACAGACACTTGCTTTGTCTGTACCAGCTGGGTTATTAACAGAATATTGTTTTTCATTCCACTTCTCCTCCCTTTGGGCTTTCTATACTCCTGGTCACAGAGAAGGATGTAAATAAGCCTTTTTAATTATATAGTCTGTCAGAATTCTTCCATAATCACCCAATTTATTAGATTTTTTTTTTTTTTTGTACTTCAAATTTATTTTTAACCCCCTTCCGTTACACTTAGCATTTTTCAGGTTGTATCTGAATGTACCAATAGACAAGAGCACAACCCTTTACCTGCAGAAACCCAGAAACAATTCTTGCGCAATACATTTTATGAGAATGTCAGGTTTTTCCCTTTGTGTAGAAGAACTGATATTTCCATAGACCTGAGAAGTGGTCCAGAAGAGGAAGATACTTAGCATTACCTTCCAGCTGTGCAAAATATTGTCGTTTTCTCATCAGAGAACTAAATCCTTGGGTTCCTTGTCGGATGACTTTCACAGAAGTAGAAAATATATTTCTTACTTTCCAAGTGGACTTAAAATGTCACTAAGTTTAAACAGTTGATACTCCACAGACCAAACTCGGACTAGTATAGGTTAGCATTAGCATTATTTTAGCTTTTTGAGCTAAGTTGAATTGGTGCTGAAATGTGTATTGCTATATAGAATCAGAATTATAGAATCGTTACGGTTGGAAGAGACCTGAAAGATCATCAAGTCCAACCTTCTACCTAACGCCACCATGCCGACTAAACCCTGTCTCAAAGCGCCACATCTAAACATTTTTTGAACACCTCCAGGGATGGTGAGTCCACCACCTCCCTGGGGAGCCTGTTCCAATGCTTAACGACTCTTACAGTGAAGAAATTCTTCCTAATATCCAACCTGAACCTCCCCTGGCACAACAGGAGGCTGTTTCCCCTTGTCCTATCGCTAGTTACTGGAGAGAAGAGACCAACCCCCAACTCGCTACATCCTCCTTTCAGGTCGTTGTAGAGGGCGATCAGGTCTCCCATCGGTCTCTTTTTCTCCAGGCTAAACACCCCCAGCTCCCTCAGCCGCTCCCCATCAGACTTGTGCTCCAGACCCTTCACCAGCTTTGTTGCCCTTCTCTGGACTCGCTCCAGCCCCTCAATGTCCTTCTTGTAGTGAGGGGCCCAGAACTGGACACAGCACTTGAGGCACGGCCTCACCAGTGCTGAGTACAAAGGGATATGACTCTAGGAAAACAGGTAATCTAGCCTTGGGGCATTTTAAACACAGGGCGCGGAGTCCACTGACATAACTGAATACAAAGACAGTTTCTGTGCTAAGTAAGAAATGAGTGAGTTGTAAGCATAATGCCTCTGATACTGGGAAGATCCAATAGCTCTTTTCTAGATGTGTGTGCATGAATATTTTCATTCACACTATCCAGTTTTGGATTATTCCCTCTATGCTTACCATTCCCTGAAACTACCTCTTCTTCTTGGACCTAGTATCCTGCCGGAGACTCATCCATGGCTGTTCCACGCTTACCCACGGAGACCTGGGATCCTGGCTTCCCTCTTCAGACATATACACAGAAAACTCTGGGCTACTACACTTGTAAATTCACTTTCCTGAGCCCTTTCCCATGAAAAAAAAGCGCAAATAGTAGAGAGAAGTAATTACCAAATTGAGACAGCCAGAGGTTTACTGTCATAAACTCACACAGACAACTTGACCACTGAGAGAAGAACATTTTGTGTGCTAGCAAAGTCTTGGAGAATGAGAAATGTAACGTATTTTCCAGCAGCGTGAAAGAATAGCTTTTCTTCTTTCAAGAAGAATACGTAACCATCTTCTAAAACCCTGAGAATATATGTACTCTATTGAAATACATATTTCTCCTGCATGTATATACATATATAATAATAGTCTGAGAAAGTGATGACCTCTCCAGAGATTTTTAAGTTCACCTAATGAAATGAGAGTTTACTGCTGCCAGCAGTGGGTAGGCCAACTATATTACGACTGCATTCAGATTTAGACTATTTCATGGTGCCTTGTCTCTCTCTCCTTCCTTCCCTCCCTCCCTTCTCCTGGAGAGGTAGTTCAGGTATAGAGCCAAGGGCACTTCACCACTCCAGAAGCTCACTTTCAAAGTCCAACTCTTAGAGAGATCCTGCTCCCACCTTCCTGCCAGCACTCACGCCTGTACCCAACAAAATACTGCTTTTGGCTAATGAGGGCTGAAAGTACCAGCCTCCCCCCTCCCCACTTCCCCAGTGTGCCTGCCCCTGCACACCACTCCCCAAAACCGCAGAGAGGCAGGGCCGAAGCAGGTACAGGGACTGCAATTGCCTTTTTGTAATGACTTGTGAGTCTGCCTTGGTTTCCCTGTCCAGACCTGCTGGAGAACTTGCCTCACCACGATTCTGAATCCCATTTCAGTCTGTTGTTAGGAGCAAAGGGTCCCTATATGACCTTCTCCATGTCCCGCTCTAGCCTGGAGCAGGCAATCCCTCTGTAATGGATGTGTGCAGCTCCATCCTCAGCCTCAGCCCTGCTGCACCTTGCAAAGCCTTTGCAGAAAGGAGCTGAGACAAATGATCACAGGCTGCTTGCTCTGGTGTTCAAAACGCCTGCACTTGGATAAGGACAAGGATTGGGGAGATCAGGGACACTTTGCGCAAGTCAAAATGAACCCACTAGATACAGTTTATATATTGCCAAATTTAACAAAATGTATGCAAGAGATGTGCACTTGGCTTCCCTGACCCGCTGTAGAGGCCTTCATTGCACTGCTGCTGGTGTTACCAGCCCTAGCCAGGATGTCTGTGCTCCCACGAGGCAGATTCCTACCCACAGCTCCTGTGGAAAGCGGGGCTCGGTGGAGTGGCCAGAGGACTGGGCAGAAATGGTGGGGTGCTTGAGTACTCACCACATCCTTTCCCAGAAGATGCAATACAGCAGCTATGGACTCTCCTGCAAGGGAGCTTTTTGGCACTGAGAATAGCGGGAGAGCAGAAACCAGCGTAGCTATGATAGCAAGGAGCAAGGCCATACCTACCAATAAAACAGGACAAATCCCCAGGTATTGCCTCAAATGCCACATGGGTGACACCAGTGATCCTAGTTCAGGGACGAGCCTGAAACCACTGACAGAGTGTCACAGAAGAAGTCTCTTCAAGATGAAAAAACACCCGTCTTCTATAAACCGCCCTGTCTTCTCCAAAGGCCCAGGTATCTGCCACAAACACCATGGGCAGGCAGCACGGCTGCCATTGAGCACATTATTAACTAGGTTATTGTTGTGCCCATTGGAGCAGAGCGTAGAGAATTCATTCAATTTCTGGCTTTAGCCCCAGTCTTTTGGTGAAGGAGCAGAATGGCAGTGAATAAAAATATCTTGGAAATCAACTGGTTCGACAAGAAGAGCCTTGTAGGAGGCAGAGAGTAGCTCATGCTCTGTGCTCGATTCTCCCTCTCCGCTGAATACTTTGACTGCACAGTTCTCACTGTGTGGTCAGGAATGAAATGCCTTTGCTGCCAGGCAGCTTGAGGGCTATCCAGCTTGTAGTCTGGCATTCCCAGGTTAAGAAGGCTGCAAGAGACCTTCTGCTACTTGAGCCCATTTTTAGAACAGAGGCCCCGCTTCCCGTCAGCTTCACTGGGACATCTTCGGATTGCCAATAGGCAAGGAGATAAAATAGCCTAACGCCTTGCTGCCATGACACACATGAATTTCCGTGGTGTGCAAAAGTTGTTAATTTGAGGAATATTGAAAATGAACATATCAATTCCTTTGTGCTGAATCCTCATCTGAAAGCAAATTTTAAAAAGAAATCAGCCACACTGGTGACTCAGCTGTCATAATTTGCTATTTTGTAAAAACCATAAACACACAGAAAGAACTTTGAGACTGTTACTCTCCTTCTTGCATTTTTTTATATCCTCAAGTGAACAATAAAACCCAAATAACAGGTAAATTTTTAGAAAAAGAAAAAAAAAAAAAGAAAAAAAGGAAGCTGGCCTCATGTCTTATTGTGTCTGGGTCTTATCAGAGGAAATGCGATAAATTACACTGTGACTATGTAAGCATGAAATAGAGGAATGGTTTTATTTTATGCACTGCTTTGCTGTGAATGTATAATATGTTCTTTGGTTTTTTTCTTCATTATTATCAAATCTACTTGGGTTAAATCCTTAGGCAGTAAGGTGAAAGCTAGAAATGAGAAAGGCAAGGGGAGGAAGAAATCCTAAAGGACCAAACTGAGTGGATGTTAGCTGGGCAATACCTCTGCCTGGCAGCTCCTAAAAAAAAACCCCTAGCTTTTTGCAACAGTGAAAGTTTAGCATGAATGATGTTCTCACACCATAGAGACGTGGCATTAAGGAAGAAGCTGGGGAGTCTGACTAGCCTGGCAAGACTGATGGCTAGAAAGGAAATAAAACAGAAATAGAAAGAGGCAAGAAAAGGATATTCATCTCTTCTCAGGGCTGTTCTGTGCAGTTTTTAGCCAGCTTTGAATAAATAATTCTCAAAAAGAGGTCTTCTGGGCACTCCAGTGCTCAGTTCTCAGCAGTCCTTCTAGTCAAAGATTTAGCAGATGCTTACCTTGGGGACTCTGGCATCTTAGTATGTGTGGAGATACCCAGGGTACATCCAGGGCATCTATCACAGTCCTATTGCTATAGCACTACATGTTTCTGTGCAAAGAATAGCTAAGTAGCGATATCTGTCTTTACTAAGATGCACAGGGGTATAACTTAAGGTGTGTGTGATGCAGTCACTGTAACAATTTGTGATCATATTTGGCTATTCTTACATCTTATCTCAAAAATTAGAAGCTTTCTTACATCTGCTCTTAGGATACAGACAATCTGACGTGATTGTTTCTAAGGAGCCACATGCTGGGAAAAATAAACACACTTTTAACAAGTTGTAACAGCCTCCAGCTATCCCAGTTATTAGACTGAATCAATATGAAATTAAGGACTGCCATCCCACTTCAGTCAATGCAGAAGCACACACTAACTGCATCCTTGCAGGTTAGCTTTGGTGCTATGTTGTTGAAGTATACGTCATACTTAGGGCACTCTGCATCCTGAAATTCCCCAACTTCAGCTTCTCTTTTTAACTCACAAGTTGTAACTGAAACCAATAAAAAGCTCTATTAAATATTACCCTTACCTAATTGAATATATTAGTTGTATATAGCAATTACATTCTCCTTTTACAGTACAGTAAAGCACTTACAGTATAATAAAATCTACCACACAGTGCTCAACAGCACAGTGTGTTGAGGAATTCAGTTTTTAGTGCCTCGTGTAGGTTAGGAATTTATTTTAATTGCCTGGCGTAAATCACACAGTCCTACTGTAGAGACCCTTATTATTTCACAGACAGGACTGGTTTTAATCCTGTATGTTCATGGGGAATAAGAGGGAAGGAGAATGAGAAGAACATCACCTTTTGAAAATTTATTTCTGAGGAAGAAAGATTTGTTCTGAATTCAATGAAAATTTAACAAATGCTGTGCACATTAGTCAGTATAACTGTCACAAGCACAGTAGTAAAGGAAACTTTGTACATCACCACTAAATCTCAGGCACTGCAACTGTTTAAACTAAGTCTTGACAAACTACGTGAGACTTGGAGAAAAGAGAATTTGCAGCACGGATAGAAGTTTCTTCTGCTTACACATCTGTCCTGCACTCTCCGCCTATCACAGCCAGAAATAACATCTCCATGTATTTTGCATGCATGTTTGGATTTACAAAGCATGTGAGAGGGAAGTTTGTCTGCCATTTGTAGATTTTCTGTGCCAAGGCAGTTTAGTCATTTGTCTCAGTAGGAACTTAAATAAAACAAAAACTAAACCTAAAATCAAACCAAAACATCCTGTGTGTTTTGGGTTTTTTTTTTAAAAAAAGCATGCAAAGTTGAATATTTGGATTTATTGTCCTAATTATTAAGCTTTCTTTATCAAATTTTGACCTCTGGAAAAATATCCAGCATTTTAAAGAGTGAAATTGAAGTGGAAATGGTCTGCACATGATTGTGAGCCACCATCCAGTTAGTCCTTTGATGGTGATACCATTTTTTGTCTATACTACACAATTGTTCCTGGGGGAAGCTGAAGATTACAGGAAAGAGATTTGCAGCTTATGTCTTCAAACACCTGTATCCCAAATTCAGGTCCACTCAATATTGATTTGCCTTTTTGTACAAATATCAGTCCTGACACTTAATCTCCGCAGGAGTGAACTAAGGAAGTCCCCTTGGCATTGCAGCATTCTGATGTACCGTTACCATTTGTGTGAGGAAGAAGCTGAAGATGAGCACTCAGATACCATAGAAATGAGTTCAATGTAAGAGTCAAAAGCAACATTTAGGGTGATAGAAATAGATATCTTATGTTTGATTTAGTTATCAGACTTTATAACTTCAAAGTTATACTTAAAGACTCAAAGCCTTTTTCATGTAAACAGAAGAAACATTGTTCAGTTAAAAAACCTGAAGTAATTCGCAGAGGAAGCTGGAAAATAATTTACATGTAATTAATCCCACAAATTTACCACTTCTCAAAATGTTTAATTATTGCTCTCAGCATTTTTGAAGACCTTTTATTTTCATTATTGGACTATCAGCTGCACATTGTCTGGAAAAGGTAGGTCATCATTTTTAAAACCACATTATACAAGGGAAAGTTAACCATCACATGCAAACTGGCTTTTAAAGTTCACAGTGCTGTTATAAAGGTCATGCTCATACTTAGAGAAAATTGAATCATGCAGAAGTCAATACAAAAAGACATATTGTCTTCCTTCAATAAGGAGTTTTTAATGCCGTGCCAGTTATTTACCATCAAACTCTGCTAAGTCTGCAAGCTAGTAAAGAGTTTAGGATTTATGGGCCTTTTAATTCAACATAGAAAAAATAGTTAGGGTAGGCCAATTATCTGAGGAATATTTTGTTTATTTGGCAGAAATTACAAGGATATGCATAATAAAAATACCTTCAGTAACCAATTTACTCCTACATTAAAATAAACTCATTCACGACTACTGTGCTACAGAAGGTACCACTAAAATGTTCAAAGTTCTTCCCTGATGCCAGACAAAAACACTTAACCTGGACAATATACAATATTAATATTGTTTTATGGTCAATTTATGTCTAGACACAAGCAATAAGAAGTGGAAGGATACTACAGAAATTACAGGTTCTATACAGGAAACAGGAACAAAGACCCAAAGGTTTGTATCCACGTTTGTCTTATTACAGATTTAGGAAAAATTATTTTTTTCCCTCTTAGATATGGGTATAAAATATTAGCTGTTTTCGTTGCATGAATGAGCTCTAGAAATGTAATAGTCTGACAGGTTTTTTTATTAAAAAATACTTGAATAAAATTTTGCCATTTTATTTAGCTAACATAGCCTAATTGTACTGTGCTTCATACTGGCTAACAAACGAACTTCCTGAAACTAACCACAAGTGTTCATAGATCCTGACTTAATAACACAATGTAAAGGACCACAAACATCATATAATTTAGAAGTTTAAGTTCTGCTGAAAATTAAAGAAATGGAAGCAACTAAGTCTCTAAAGCAGTCAAAAAAGTGGTGTCCCCATATTTTCTGATTCTACAGACTTTGGCATGAGACATGAAAGAAAGTTTAAGCCCTGTTTTTTTTCATTTTGGGGACTTTTTTAGAGCATTTATGCATGAATAATCATAGGAACGCAGTATAGTTCCAGTATGAAAGAAAGCAATAAAATACCAGTATATATTTCACATATAATTAATCCAATACGTTATCTCCTCTGGGCATTGACTTTACTAAAAATAATATAGACAAGGAGGTAGTAACTCCACAATCACCTTAGTAAGTCATGGGAAAAGTGTTATTAGAAAAAAAGGACTTTATTCTCAGGATTTTCTGAAATGACTGGTGACTCTGAACACCGTAATTTGGGTCATTTATCACTATTTAGGCATAAGGGTTTTCACTGTTAGAAAATGTGGTATTCACTTTCTAAACCCAAGATTCTTCAAGATAGAAGAAGCTGGACATTGGGAAATTAAGACACATGCATCACTTTTAAAGTTCATGGCTGAAATTTTAATTTGAGTTGGGAAAAGAAAGCAAAAATCATAAACTAATTCCAGTGGCCACTGTGTAACCTTTGCACTTCCTTAGATCTCACTTGTTCCCATGTACAAGCTCCCAGGAAACCAAGATATTTTGTTCTCAGCAGATTACAGTGAATTCTTATTAAAAAGTTACCTGTTTTACTCCAAGAACTTCAATTTTGGATCAGTTGCTGAGATACAGTAGCCATTGGTATCCTGTCCAATTTGTGCTCCTAGGACTGTTAGTCTCAAGAATAGTGTTTGCTTAAAGGAAATATAATAACATACATGCTTAAAGAAAATGTTAATACTAAATATGTCTGATTTTTATAGTGGAATCTTCCACTTACCAAAGAAAATGACAGCAGACAGTGTCATAGCTTTGTTTTTTCATTTGTGGTTAATGGAGAAGGTTAAAAGAATTATTCTTGTGGTTTAAGCAAATGAATCAAACTATCCTTTTATTGAAATATAATTGTAGATATAATGTATAGAAAATAAGAATGCCAAAGTAATCCCACACTAAAACAGACTAAAACAGTGGTTTGATAGCTTTCTCTCCTGCTTTTATGTGTCTGCAATAAAGTCATTTTTTTTTATGAGGCAAGAGAGACACACTTTCACTAATCTACAAGATGCTTCATAGCTGGGACATATAACTTACGGAACTTTATTTTTCACAGTGGCAAATCTCTTGCTGTCCACAGATCACAGAATCATTTAGGTTGGAGGAACTTGCTGAGATCACCTAGTCCAACCCCCAGGACCAGGGACAAATCTGATAGAGATCATCGGGTCAGATATTAATACTAGAACTGCCATCCACTGCAACAGGGTCCAGAGGAAGATAGGAGTCTTTTAAAAAATTTAAGACAATGATTTTATGCTTTCAGACTGAATCTGATGTACAATGTTAACACAATAATAGGTATTATTTATTTGGAGATACAAAGCATAAACCAAAAGAGATTCATTATTATGCCATATAATGTATCCATGCTAAATAAAAAACTAAGTCCTCTGTCTTTGACCTTTATCTCCTTCCTTGTATCTGCAGGTAATTGTGCTGATTTTAAGCACACTTCTGCTGTCGGTGACCTGGCTCTTCAGTACACCAGCTCTCCCGCATGCAACAATCCTATTTATCTCATACGTCTCGCAGTAGCCCATTTCCACTTGTTGGAGTGGGAGAGACAGTACAGCAGGGAAATACACGGGCCAGGACATAGGCATAGAAATGAAAGCAATTTTCTTGAGAACCCATAGAAATGCAATGGAATGAGATCAGAAAATTCATCAATTTATGCAGAACCCTCTTGCTGTTACACTAACAGCTGTCCATTGTGTCTTTCAGTACAGCTATTGTCTTCCTTTTCCCTTGGCAAAACTTTTGATTATGGTATTCCACAAACAACTTAGGAATGTGGCAACTCATGAATACAGGTGGAATCACCAATCTTTTTTTAAAAAATCTACATAAGACTTAAATCTTTTACAGGGATACTGAGTGATTTTTCTAGAGTAACTCTATATAGTCTATATAGTGGGAGGGGGGATGGGAAACAGGGCTGACATACTCAGCTTCAGTATGCCAAAACTTTTAATAAACACACTTTTCAGTAAAATCTGGTTCTGGAAAGGAAGCTCTACATAGCACAGAAAGATTTTTTTTTAGTGTAGGTAGTTTTACACCAAATGACTGAAAAAATGCATTTGTGAAGTAAAGGATCTAGAAGGATGAAACAGAGAGATAAAGAGATGCCTCTGACCAGTGCATTTTTATATGCAGATTTAATGAAGAGCCCATGGGCAAGTGCCTCTAATATAAAAAAGGAGGCAGAAAGAAACTCTGAGTACAGAACTGTTAATTGAAATTAGTTCATGTGTACTACATGAGAGCTTTTTCAGGGATTTCAGTCTGTTTTCACAAAATTTGCAACAATAAAAAGGTAGCAGAAACAAGGACATGGAAAGATAAAATGCCTTACAGTAATAGCCTTAAAGGATTTAAAGATTTCCTCTCTCGGTTTCAGGCAGGCAGTTCTGCTTTTGTCTGGAGATGGGTGAAAGTAGAGCTCAGTTCTGCACGTGCCTGCCCCCCATGAGGGAGCACAGCCCCGACTTCTTGTCACTCCTCTGTCCATCGGAGGCAATGGAACTGCAGGACTGCCGCCAAATGAGAACAGTCCTTAGCAATGTGACTACTGTCATGGCTAGAAACCAGGCAGGGTCTTGGCAAGTTTCCCCACGGTACTCTGTCTTAAGTGCCTTATATGAAAGGGGTATTTTTTTACCAGGGAAAGACGAGCTCTGTCCATGTGCCTAATGAACTCCCAATTCCTTCAAAGAGGCTGTCGACACAGCTGCCAGTGAATGCCATTTGTGATGTAGTCTTTTGTGTCTTATGGTCTTTACACAGGCCAAACAGCACATGGACTTTCACTCAATACTGTCATAGGTTAAATTTAAGCTGGTGACAGTGAACAGATGTGAAAGGTTCTTTAATCTTGAGCTTTTCCATCCAGTGCCGGAAGTATTTCCACGGATTTTTTTGAGGGTTATAGACCAGACTGCTGAAAAAATGATCACCAAAGGTCACCAAAGGTCTGTGTTTAGATAGTGTCCTTTTTACTCTTTCCTGAGCATCTTTGACATAACCTTTCTTCAAATCACTTGAGGTGTTATTCTGCCATACCAAAGCCAAGGGACTGTCAGTGTCCATGTCTCTGCACTGATCAGCCCCCCAGGATGAGAGGAGGAGAATGCCACAGAAACCTCAGGAGCCTTCGTTACTGTTGTGTGAATCATCAAGAGTCAAAGGAGAAGGAGATGGATCCTCCATCCTACTGAAATGCATGTGGAAGTGGTGGGGAGGACCAGTTTCTTCCAGTGGTCCTGCCTCAGAAGCCCCAGATCCCTCTAGGATGCACCTGTCACCTCCCCAGCTGATCCATGAGCACAGAGCATCTACAGTCGTGTTCTCAGGATGCATTTCCACTGCTGTGCCTGTGCTTCAGCCTCAAATTCTTTCTCTCTCTGGTTCAGTGTTAACCTTATGCGTCTGAATTGAGACATGTGAATATAATCTTCTGTCTTCCTTTAATTTGTGAATCCTCATACATCCATAAAGATAAATATAAGATCCAGCATCTTTTACACTGAGAAAAACAAATACATGCTGACTAATCTCCCAGTTTCTTAATGTGTGGTATTCAGTAATTGCATGCACGGGGAGGTGATGGTCTGTTGTTATTTTAAAAATGGAGGAAGGATTAATGCATACACGTTACCTCCATTTCAAGCACTTGGACAACAGGTATCAATGTAAAAGAGGAGACACCTAGACCCACTGACTTCAGACAGAGCCAGGTGTCCACGACACCCTTCCAAAGCCGTTTGCACTTCTGAACTCTGCAGCTGTTAGTATCTCCCCACAATCATCTCGCCAAGCTACTTCCATGCACGTGTCTGACAAGCTTAGCTCTCCAGAGCACTTGAAAAATCATACAAGATGCAGAAATACTATTAATAGGGGTTCAGCTGTTGAGGCTGATGTTTTCTTTCTTGATCAACATGAAGTATTTTCCTGGGAAAACAACGTTTTCCTGCTGTTGGGTTCTATGCACAGAAGCAGAAAAGGGAAGCAGGTGAAAACTAGTAAAAGTATATAGCAAGGTTTGGGCTGTTCTGTGGATCTCATCTCAGGCTCATCTGCTATATTGTATGTTCACAGGAAACCTTCTGGAGTAAGACTATGAAAAAATATCACAGAAAAATCAGATCTAATAGAGAAACAGACCACAATTTATACCTCTTTTGCTCTATTAAAACACATTAGGGCTATTTCTGCTGTTTCCTGGTTGTTTTTGAAGATGAGGCCACTCACATCAATGAATCTCTCCCTAATGCATTGATTTCATTTTGCTTTGTTTCTTTTACTGGCAACTAGGTTAAAACACGTACTTGCACATTAATTTCTAACATCTTTGGCTCAGGCAAACTAATCTACATTTATAGAAAACCAAACAGCCAACAAATGGATTATAGAGCAGTTGCCAAAAGTTCAGACTTGTTGCTGAATAATTTTTTGCTTTCAGTTTGGATACCAGCCCACGGTCCTGAAAATTTACATGGCAAGTATAAACAATGACATCCACTTTGTCTATTCTATTGTAAGCACAACAGTGAAAACAACAAAATAATTTTGCTCAAAATCAGCTTTCGATCTTGCTTAAAATCCATACATTGATTTTCATAGAATCACAGACTAATTTAAGTGGGGAGGGACCTCTGGTCCAACCCCCAGCTGAAAGCAAGGACAGCCTCAAGGACCAGGTTTCCCAGGGCTGTCTCCAGTCAAGTTTTTACTGTCTCCAAGGCTAGAAATGGCACAGTCTCTGTGCAGCCTGTTCCAGTGTTTGATGACTCTCATTATAAAAACCAAAAATCCTAATATCTAATTGGAATTTCTGTTGTTGCAGCTTTTCTCCATTGCCTCTTGTCCTTTCACTGTACACCTTCAAAAAGAGTATGGCTTCATCTTCCTTATAACCAGACATTAGGTAACTGAAGGCATCAATAAGATCCTCCCTTGGCCTTCCCTTCCTCAGACTGAAAAAACAGGTGTCTCAGCAGCATTTCCTACAAGAAGTGCTCCAGCCCCCAGCCATCCTGGTGGCACTCTGCTGAACTCCTTCCAGTAAGTTAATGGCTTTTTGCTACCATCTATGCCTACTGTATCTTGGTATGTTACATAAATACTTACTGTAATTAAATGTGATGAAGAAGGTTTTATGTTTAAATCTGTGGGTGAATCTGGTACTAATAACAAATGAATGATCACTGGTAGCAGCCAGATATTTTGTAAACAGAATCTTAGTTCACTTCTTTCCTATATATGCCAGTACACCATAGAACATCCAGTCCAGGATGTGTCTTGAGAAGACTAGATACACATCAAGTTCTTTGGCAATTAGTTACGTAAAGTGAGCCAGTGTATGAGAAGTCAACTCTGTAGGTTAAAGGCTAGGTGAAATTATCATCTCGTAATTAAATGATGGATTTTTAACAAGCAGCTGGCCCTCATTACATCACGTATCACAAAAAATACAATGTCCCAAGGAGAAATGTGGCAAAATCAAAACCCAGACCTTTCAGAAACAGCAAGTAAGAAGCTAGAGCTGGTGTTGCACCGAGGAACATAGATGCATTTTTATCCTGCAAATGCCTACCAGTTCTTGCCACGTATGACTATTCTGTAACATTTGTGTGTGAAACAGTCCTTCACTGGTTGTGAAATGGCCTATTAATACACCCCATTTAAATTATGTCATTCATATTTCCACAGATAATACAACATATGCAATTATGCTAATAAAATATAGACATAATTTTCTAACATGGTCTGGCAATAATAAAGCATTATAGTTTGAACAATGGATCAGTGTTAAGGTGATTGCAACTCCCTGTTGCCGATTAGTTCTCTTTTGCCAGCTATGGTATAGCAGTGACTAAACAGAAAGCAATTCCTGTGTATTAGACACTTTGAGACCTGCTACTGGAGCCAAATGGTGCAGCTAACCAAAGGATAGCATGCAAAACAAAGGCAGTTTTCATAATCTCATTGCTATGAATCAAACTTTGCCCTGAGGCCTACACTAAATTTTGTTTCTTTGCTTTTTTGGGTGTGTTTAGTAATATTTTGCATTAGTGAAAGACTGAAGCCATCTATGTTGGGTTCATTTCTATCCAGCTAGGAAATGCATATTGTCTGTGTTGGAAATCCCAGACTCCTAAAAAAAAGCTGCGTTTTCATCAAAGTGCAGGAAAATGCTGAAGATCTGTTTTCTTCTCTCTTTTGCAAACAAATTTATCTTAAATTCAGGCATTAAATTACTGCTGATGGTTAAGTTCATGTTTTAAAATCTTTTCAGATGTGTTGTTACCTGATACGGTCTACATAGGCTTAGTCTCTTTACTACTACTTTTGTGTAAGCTATGAGCTTGTGATTAGAATGTCAGCCACCGTTTCTATGCACTTACTCTTTTAATTGATGCAGTGAACACAGATCTTTTCTTACATCTCTGACCTGACATCGTTCCATTACTTTTACAATTTAATCAAGTAAAAAAGGGGAAAAGAAACCCAGCCCAACACCTTCAATCTTTTTATCAATGTTAGACTGGAAATTACTTGTTGTATTCACTTCATAAATTATAAATATATTTCATTATAAATTGTTAGGAGAGAAAAATTTAGAGTACCATTTAAATTACATTTTCGCTAGTATTTGTTAAGAAATATATGTTCCCGCATACTTCCTAAAAAAAATCATTTGACATTTTTCTTTCTTTTCATTGGTTGATGGGTACTTCAACAGAGAACTATCTCCTGCAAAAAGAGACCCTTCTTTCTCATTGTTTTGGATTATTTTGAAAAAGAATCGATATATTAAAATATGAGAACAGTAGAATTTCATTCCAAGGAATATGAAGAGATGGTATGACCATGAGCACGCTTTTCAAATGCCTACCTTCTCCTAGTGGTGAAACTCCTGAAGGAGGGACTATAGTTTCTTCAAGAGTATTTTGTGAATATTTACTCAGGATTACACTTCTGAAGAATTTGATTCAAGTTTCACAAGTCTCTGACTCGGAAAGAAAATAAATGTCATGTCTTGATTACATGTCAGCATCTGAAACAGAACAGCAAACCAGAAAGGTAAGATTCACTCATTTGAAACTACCATTTGTATCAGAAAAAGTATGTAAAAAGCAAAAGGAAAAATTACAGAGGCAACTTTCTTACTTTTTGTAGAATTTTTTTACAAAAAGTTTTTTTTTGCATTTTCCCCCACACAAACAAATATTTACACCTCTAGACTTCTGAGAGGGAATTCTTCACATTATAGAAAAAGATAATTTTCTTTGAGCTATTATAATCTAAGAAGCAAAACAAATGCTGTACCATAAATGATTAAATGTTTATCACATGTTGTGACAATCTGTATCTATCCCTGCTTCAAATTTAAACCTTAAAAGAGATCTCCAGCTCAAACTACAGTTTCCTTAGCTGATCTCTGATCTAGCATCAATGCATTGCTTAGAGTCTATTTGCTCAATTTTACACTTGAAATATGACACTATCTACCAACCTAAAATCTTTAAAAAAAAATAATTACAAAACCTGAAGTAAATGTCCAGAATGCCAACACTTCAAATAACCTAAGAATCACAGAATCAATTTGGTTGGAAGAGACCTCTGGGATCAGAGTCCAACCTTTGTCAAAAAACCACAGTCAACTAGACCATGGCACTAAGCACCACGTCCAGTCTTTTCTTAAACACCTCCAGGGATGGTGATTCCACCACCTCCCTGGGCAGCCCATTCCAATGCCTAACGACCCTTTCTGTGAAGAAATGCCTCCTAACGTCTAAACTTAACTTCCCCTGTTGCAGTTTCAGACTATGTCCTCTTGTCCTGTCACTAGCTGCCTGGCAGAAGAGGCCGCCCCCAACTTGCTACAACCTCCTTTCAGGTAGTTGTAGAGAGCGATCAGGTCTCCCCTCAGCCTCCTCTTCACCAGGCTAAACAACCCCAGCTCCCTCAGCTGTTCCTCATAAGACTTACCCTCAAGACTCTTCACCAGCTTCATTGCCCTTCTCTGGACTCGCTCCAGCACCTCAAGGTCTTCCTTGGAGTGAGGGGCCCAGAACTGGACACAGCACTCGAGGTTCAGCCTCACCAGTGCTGAGTACAGGAGGATGATCACTTCCTGGGCCATGGGCAGGGTGGGGAGGCCCTGAGGGACAACCTGAGGCCCAACGGCAATGGGCTTGTAGAGTCAAACAGCTGGTGCTGAGGACACGATTTTGATCCTCCACTCACTCTGGGAATTTTACTGCAGACTAGGTCGACACTAGTCCTGTGGACTGAGCCCATAATGAGCAGGTGGAGCACAGGATTTGTGGTCCCAGAGTACATTTGCTGATTTGCTTTCACCTAAAAGGAGTCTGGTCCAAGCACTCCAGGACTGTTTTGCAACCTAAGCAGGGAAAATTGGGAAATGTTGCTTCAGAAGCACACCCCTGATGTGGACTCAAATACTACTGAAGATGCACCCAGTACTCTCTGCCCTACTTCATCTTGGGGTCCGATTTTGTTTTGATTATTTCTAATCTTTGTGCACAGCATGCAACATAAACAACCTCATACTTTCCCATTCCCAGCAGAGGTGGCAGTTTGTGGTTTAATATTTTTAAAAATGAACCTGTTTCCCCCATCCCCACATACAAAATGGAAATAAAAAAAACCTCTGTACAAAAATATGGAAAGAGCTACTTGTAGGAAATTCTTGAAAGGCACTGAAACCAAGGGACTTTAAAAGCTAGTCTCTATGCAAGTTGTACTGAAAGCTAAAACCTGGAACTGGTTAAATCTCTCTAGAATTCAGGCAGGAGATGTCTAGTATTACAGTGTTGCTTCGTACAAGTAATGACTGCTTGGAGAGACATTACAATAATTTTGCTTCCTGAAATTTTCCCCAGTCCATTTTTTAAAACATTTAAAATAAGTAATACATTGTTTGTAGATGTCTACCTTTGAAATTTAGAAACTGAGGCAAATAAAAAATAAATTGTTCAGGGTCCCATGGATATCTCTGCCAGAATTTCATTTTCAGGAGTGAATTATGCTGTGCTCATTAATAACATAAATTGTAGTGGTCCAAGTTGCCATTTAGCTTTTCCCCCTTTATAAAAGCAGAAACTTTTCCCATGTGAGTAGAGGGAACTGTACAAAAATAACTGTATTCTGGAGAAATACTTAAAATAAATCACATTCTTGCTGAGTCTATGGTGGTTCTATTAAGCCAAATCATGGGGGATGCCACTAAGAGATCCCACTGTCAGCATTTCTAATAGTACAAGCATCCTGATATTAAATCCTCAATAAAAGACAGAATTCCTCATTATTAGCATCCTGGAAGAAAAAGATATCTAGGAGGACCTTAAGTGGAAGAAAACAAACAGCCTTACATTGGTCTCAAGCAGATTTTAAAATGTAGGTTTACTATTATTTGAGCATGGATAAAGGTATTGCATATGAGTAAGTTTTGCTAGTATGTATGTGGAAATTAATATACTTTGTTAACACATTTGAAAATACCTAAAGAAATAATTGGTTCTCCCAAGTTCCAGGCCTCTTATCTTTCTCGCACCACTATTTATCACAATGGAATTGATGATGCATAGTCCTCATCAATATTTTTTCTAAAAATATGTGGGCTGATTGTGGAATATACACAGTCCTTAGACACAGCTCCTCTTTTGAATAAATACACCTTTTATTTGTTAGAGATATGGATGCATCCTTTATTGATGTTCAGCTCTGAATAAATTCCCATTTATTCATTACCAAATCTAACCAGCCCTCTGATTTCAGCCAGCTCTGAGGCAGAACACTATGCAGAGAAAGCACTTGGGGTGCCCTGAGCAAAGCACAAAGCACAAGATAAAAGTACAATAGAGCTCTGCAGAGAGAGCAAAAGAGACACTTTTAAAATAAAGAAATGAGCTTATTAGGAAAAAATGCAAGATGATGAGGACAGTATAATCATTCTTTGGAAAATTTTACTTTGCAAGATGGGGCAGGTGGGGGTGAATGTTGGGATTTTTCGAGGTGGGGGGTGCTGCAAGAGGTATCGGGTGAAATTTCTTCATGGATTTGCTCAGTACAGTGCCACATACTCTTAGTTTGGACTGATGAGGAAACCACATTGAAAGACAGCAGCAGGGAATAAAATGTCTGCAGCCGCTGTGGCAAGACATGCCTCTGTGCACTGTACTACACATAATCCTAAAGAATATAACTTACCTGGCTCCAGAAGAAAAAAGGGAGATATATGTCCACAATACATTTTAAAAACAAACAAAACCAAAACTAAAAGCCACTAGGCCACTGTCCCTATATGAGATCAGAAGACTAGAACGGAGCTTGCCGTCAGGCAGGTATGCAATTACAAGTGACTGAGTCATGAAAGACAGACACAATCCCAAATTCTTTACTGCTTAAAATTAATTTGAAAAGTCCATAGTACTGCCTTTGCCTGTGCATCTAAAGATTTTACCAGTGTGGCAGTGTCAAGCACCATAAAAAAAATCTTTTTTATCTAACAGAAGTATTTAATGTTGACCTCAATTAATTCGAAGTGAATTAGAGATGAACACCACCAAGCTGATACAAACTTAAAATAGCCATAAAACCACCATAGTTAGAAGAAAAAGAAAAATCAGTTAGTGATACAAACCCTCAAGGCTTCAGGGCATCATCAACTATTAGCTGATGAGCTTAAGAAAAAACTTTCCCTATTCAGATACGTGTAGCACTCGAGCTACTGGCAGCAATAGCACACCAGACGAAATGGGCTGCTATTCTGACCCAGGGAGGCAATGCCCTATTACACCGTTACATTGAATTCAAAGGAATTAGTTAGGGTGAGAGAGCTTTTGAATTTTTGACATTTCACACAGCAAGCAGGCGGAGTCTGTATCTCAATGCTGACAGGGATAGGGTCATGGTTAGGAAGTGAAAGCAGGATAGATGGAATTTCCTTCATTTAGGGAACTCCAAAAGCCTGCAAGAAACATCTGACATGCTCGAATTGTTTTTATGAATAGAACAGTGTCATCTAACATGACATTTTGCCACTTTTAGAGCAGAACTCAGTTAATCTAAATTGGCACATCCTTTCATGTAGGAAGTAAAAAATAAATATATCCTGTTAGAACTACAGGGGGAATTTCAGGCAAGCAAAATCTAATTACATGAGCCGGAATACAGCCAGTGATGCCAAGTAACATGCTTACTCTTGTGAAATGTGCCGTAGGATTTTCTTCAAATAGTTAGACTTGCTCTGGATCTTCCTTTTTTATTTCATCTGAAAGACAGAGAATGTGCTCATTTGTGTGAAATCAGTTATAATGGATATAATGAAAATTTACACAGGTCTTGTATAACTGGATTTAATGGCTAGAATCTGAAGTTTAGGTACGGACAGCATTAGGCCACAAAGGCACCTTTGTATAGTGTCGAAATTTTTTTGCACAGACTGGAGACAAGTGGCAATAAAAATTAAAGTGTTGAAATTAAAGTGTCTTTTAAAATACTTCACACACTTCATAAATAAAACTCTGCATTTTTAGAATACTAATAAAACTCTCCTGCTTCTACCCCTCCAGTTTTAAGTATCCATTGTGTCCCTTTAAAGCTGTGACCTTGAAAAGAGGAAGAATGCAGAAAGCAAGGGCAGTAACAGGGCTCATATCCTGAAGAAACAAAACCAGAAAATGGTTGAAGTAGCCCCCACCCCAACAATTCAAATCTTACCTGTTTAATTTCTAAACAGTACTAATTTATGTGTCTATATGTGTGTGTGTGTCTCTCTAATGCCAACAAAATGACGTGGGAAATTACATATGATTTCCACATTGCACAAAGGTATAGGTGGCTCACTGAACCATGCACCAAATTCAGTGCATTCCTCACGTGTGATGGCAAGCACTTGCCAGCTTAGCACTGTTGATCATTGCAATGGTTAGTAGTGGTGCTCTGCACCAAGAGCTGACATTTCTAGCTCACTAGCGTTTAATTCCTACCTCATGCCTTTGTGGTCATTCCGCTGTAAAACAACTTTGTTAGTCTGTCTCTCAAAGGCTGAAAGGAAATCACAGTGTAGAATTAGCAAGAGAAGAAACCCAGAGCAGTGGGCATGGGTGCACCCACCTCTTGTATAAGCAGCTCTTTGGCTTCTTGATTAAGGCTCACTGAAAGCAGAAGCAAAGGAGACCCTTTGCAGGAGTATTTATATCCCATACACTAGCATCATAAAAACAGCAAGGAAAATCAATCAGCAATAGTAAGGTGTTTTTCTTTTTTCTTTAGTTTCTAGGATCTTTGCACTGGAGCAGTGCGAAGTCATGCCCCAGACTCTCACATTACATCCACATATGGCTTGCTCATCAGCCTTTGTTCAGGTTCCTAAACAAACAAAATCCTCTTCCATTTGTTCATGAAAGAAAATTCATTCATATCCATGTTATATGGTGAAAACATTCCAACCAGGGTGATTCCTGGTTATCTCTGCAAAGCTGAAACGCACAAAGTGTATTTTAATATCCAGCCATGATCAAAAAAAAAAAAAAAAATATCTTTACTAGTGGGTCTCAGCAATGGAGTTTTACTGTTGCAGAACCACCTATAGGCCCTGGGACATAGTATGTGCCAGGAGTTACAATCTTCTGTGTCAAATCTTGAGCATGACAGCACATGATGAGTTCTTGGTTTTACTGGTTCCCATTTATACCCTTTCCTTTGCAGACGACACAGACCATGCACAGGCAGCAGGCAGAAGTTTCCCCACAGCATGTCACACCATCCACAGGCATCCAAATCAGGGACTGGACAGGAGGCTTCCATGGGTCTTCAGTCTCACAAAAGTTAAGACACTGGAGGGCGAGGGTGCAGTTGAGAGCATTATTTTGTTGTTGAGTGTGGCTGACATGGTACCTGGGCTTAGCCAGGTGGTGCTTTGCCTCCCCTAAAGCTCCAGTAACCAGAGTGAGCTCCCTCAGACCCAAAGTGAGTGTACACAACTTAATACAGGTGATTTTTTATTTTCCAACCTCCTTCATATATCAACATAAAGTAACCATTTTTGCTCCAGAGTTTTTCTTTTCTACTCTCTGGACTTTCAGTTATAAACTTTTTTCTCAGGTATAGACCTTAGAATTTTGAAATAGAAGATGAATCACATATGGCATAGGCACAGTCCTGGATTTATAGGCATTTCAGAAGTTCATCTTTGTCAGCTTGGAACTGAGCAGGAACTGTATGCTGAAAGGCCTAGGTCTTGTTCTATGATTGAGATTATCTCTTTTTTAATTGAAAGAAGTCTTAAGACTTCTTCTTAAGACTCAGTAAATACAACTCTGTCTGATAACTAATGGTACCAAATAATCTATCCCAGCAAAACAAGCCAGTAGACTGAAACAATGTTATAAAACCAAATACATATTCAAGTATCAAAAAACCCTGTTTTTTTTTAATTTAAGTATTTCATATATGAGTATTTTGGTATTTTTGTCAGCAGAGTATCTTCCCACTCTAGCAATCTAACTCACATGTATATTGCTGTAGCAATCTAACTCATACATATATTGCTGTGATTTAAATTCAGTTAGTAAAAATAAATTACTTTTTTTACAAAAAAAAGTAATATTTTGGAACATGTACTGTTGGGATAAGGGGCATAGTTAATGTAATACCTTCAGAGAGCTCTAGGCAAAACCAGAAAGCAGAGATTTGGACCAGAACACTCCCTGTGTTCAGAGCTGCTCAGACGCAGAGTATTTTTATTCAAGTCTCTCAGGAAATTGTTCCTGTAAGTACAAAATCTACTCTTTGACTAGCTTCTGGTACTTCAAAGTCTGGACTTGTGCCACAGGATGAAATAGCTATTGAGTGAGAAAGGGAGCAAAAGCTTTTTGAAGCCACCTTGCCAACTTGACTCAAAATATCTATGAAGGGACCATCTATAAAGCTTGGAAGTTAGTTTAAGCTCCCTTCACACAGAATTTTTTACTTCTCTGCTAAAACTACCAGAAAACATCAATTAGTGCTTTAGAGCTGCTGGCATCTCCAACTGGCCTGAAACGACAATTCACCTACTGAAAGGCAATGATTTTTTTCATGTCTTTGCTTACTGTTACAGTAAAGATTTAACACCATGTGATCTATGAATTCTTTATACTTGTCTTGAATACTAATTGCCATAACAGGAAAATTATTGTGCTGCATAGTCAGTACATGGCTAGACAGTAGAGAAAGTATTTCCACAGTGAATAAAATATATACCGGACATGGGTATGCATGAGTTTATTTCAGGCAATCAAGCAATTAGCTGTTGTTTGAATTCCTGAAAGGAAAGTTCAAAGCTGCCATCATCAACAATGGGGGTTTTTATTTTTCTGCCAAGTAAACAGGTATGTATACAGTAAATACTCTAGTACCGTAGCATCTACATTCGGAGCATGAGCAAAGCATCTGATAAATGAAACAAAAACCCCACACTTTAGCCAAAATGGGGTTGTGTTAGCTGTCAGTATCATTTGAACAAATCAGGTAACAAAAGAAAAAAAAAAGCAGTGGAGAAGGGGTGGAAAACAAATTGTGTATGTGATTCTGTTTAAAGATTTGCCAAACAGACCTTAACTACATCTTAAACACATACATGACAGAAAAAGGAGGAAAAATCCATTTCATGAGTCATACTCTGCTTTGTGTATTTCTTTAAATCATGCATTTATCAAATCTTTTGTATTTGTGCTTATCTACAGCATTTAAAACTACTGCCTGTACATATTTTAAAAATCTTTTGCTTGATCAATAAATAGGCATTTCACAACCCCACACCATGAAACTTGGAATTTTGTCCATATTTTCTTTACGCCTTCAGCTTCTCATCTTTCGCATGACTGGTGATTTTCAGCATTAAAATATATGTAAATTATTACTTTCACAAGAAATATTAGCAAGTCATTACAGTCAGTTAAAAAGAAAGAATAAATATGGAAATAGGGATATTAATAATGCTGTCCTCCTACAGTCCCTGAATGTAAGAAGTATTCAGTTCTACAGTTCTACTGAATAGAAAAAATCCAAAGTATTCCAGACACCATATATGAATCCAGCCAGTATTGCTCTCAAATTCAAGAAGTTTTGAAAAAAGGTACTAGTCTTGGTAGATGTTATGCTCCATCATTCTAAAAATTTTCTAACACTATTCAAAGACCACGTTGACAAAAATATTAAAATTCCTTATAAAGTGATAACCATGTTCTGAATCTCCAGATATGTACCTTTAATAATCATGGAATCACAGAATGGTTGGGGTTGGAAGGGACCTTTGGAGATCATCTAGTCTAATCCCCCTGCCAAAGCAGGTTTACCTAGACCAAGTTGCACAGGAACATGTCCAGGTGGGTTTTGAGTATCTCCAGAGAAGGAGACTCCACAGCCTTTCTGGGCAGCCTGTGCCAGTGCTCTGCCACCCTCAAAGTATAGAAGTTCTTCCTCATATTACAATGAAACTTCGTGAGTTTCAGTTTGTGCCCATTGCCCCTTAATCTGTCACTGAAAAGAGCCTGGCTCCATCCTCTTGACATCCACCCTTAAGGTATTTATAAGTATTGATCAGATCGCCTCTCAGTCTTCTCTTCTCCAGGCTGAACAGACCCCCTCAGCCTTTCCTCATAAGGGAGATGCTCCAGTCC
Source organism: Cariama cristata (assembly GCF_000690535.1). NCBI lineage: Eukaryota > Metazoa > Chordata > Aves > Cariamiformes > Cariamidae > Cariama > Cariama cristata. The sequence continues at coordinate 74,834 of NW_009621319.1, read as the reverse complement.
ACTAATTGTCTTTGTTGACTTCCACTGCACTCTCTCCAGTAGTTCTGTGTCTTTTTTGAACTGGAGAGCCCAGAACTAGACAGAGTACACCAGGTGTGGCCTCACCAGGGCAGAGAAGAGGGGGAGGATAACCTCCCTCGACCTGCTGGTCACACTCTTCGTCATGTACTACAATATACTATTGGTCTTCTTGGCCATGAGGGCACACTGCTGGCTCACGGTCAACTTGTTCTTCCCCAGGATTCCCAGGTCCTGCTCCGCCAAGCTGCATTCCAGCAGGTTAACCCCTAGCATGTAGTGGTGCATGGGGTTATTCCTCCCATAATAACAAAAAAAGCGCATTTTTTATTTGTTGTGTAGAATAGTATTGTCATAAATTTTTAGAGTTTTAGAGTGCCAGAGCAACATGAGGGAATGAAAAAGCAAATAAACTTGCAAATAAACTCCTCAGAGATTTTTAAGAAGTTTAAAATTATGTGGTGATGCTGGGTTTGGTATTATTCCTCCTGTTTATTCCCTATAGATCATGATAATAAATAAATATTATTTACTTTTGAAACTTCTGTCTCAAAGTCATCAAGAAATGTATTATCAACTAATCTGAACCAGTGCTACCAAAACTGCTGCCCTCTGTACTTTTGACAGTAAAAACTTCACGTGACAGAAATTCAGTGTAGTATGCAATCTGCTAAAATTTCTTATGTATGAAATTGTTAAAAAAGGACACCTGGCCCTTTAATATTATTTTACTTGTGAAAGTTTTTGATTTAAGCAAGGAGACAGATCTTTTAGCAACAATAATAAATGCTGATTTTCTAGGGGAAAAAACCCAAACAATCTAATTGTGTTTCCCTTTACTAAAGAGTATGAAAAGCATATGAGAAAAACAGTACCTGTGTGAAGTCACTTGATTATTGCTAAAGCTTTTTCAGAGATTCAATTGATAAAGTGAGCCTTTGGCCAGCAGATCAGAACAAATAACGGCATGGTTCAAATGAAAAAATTGTGCAGAGGCCAAAGGGGTGGTAAATGGAAGCTTCACTTAGCTGTACATAGATTATATTGTAGAAGACAAAGGAAATAAAGCTGATGGTATGCGTTTGTATCTGGTAGTGATAGCCTTATAATTCAATATGTGCAACCACCAAAGAGGAACAAAAGCATGCCAGTCTTATTCATAGGTATGGAAGTTATAACTACAGAAATCATGTAGAAAGCACTAATATCAATCTACGGTAGCTTATCAAATCATGGTAAAGTAGGGTTGTTAGGAAAAAAACGACAGCTATTGAGCTCTGAAAAGACAAGGATTTGGGGAGAGAAGTGGTGAATTTCAGTGCACGAAATGATGGTCATGGCTTCTTCATGATACAGAAACTAGTTTGTTAATCAATGGATTAGGAACCAGAAGATCTGAACACTCTTCCCACCTTAATCAAAAGAAACTGGGCAAGTCATGTGAATATCAGATACCTACTTTGGCACTAACGTGGTATAATTATTTCCAGTCCCACTGCTAAACTGCTGAGTGTAGAGCATAGAGAGGAGGTGGATGACCAGAGGAATAAAGAAGAGTAAAGCACATAGACAGAAGGAAGATTTGAAGCAACTGTGAAAAGTCCTGAACCCTGCTGCTCTAATTCTCTGAGTAGCACTTTGCTGAGTGCTGATAGCCCTCTTAGAAGACATGGAAACTGGAAACCTGAACTCAGCTCTGGCCTACTTCTGTTCTGGCCATAATCAGGGGAATTCTGCATAAAATCCATCCCCACACATGACTTGAATCCCAGTCAGTTCTAGGTGAGCTGGCCACACGCCATCAAACCTAGTGAACAGCAGAATCCAAATTTTGTAACACATTCTCCCTCCTTTTTTCTCAGTTTCTCTGGCCAGAACAAGTCTCCTTCTTAAAGAAGTCGGAGGTGAATCTACTAGCCAAGACTATTTCTGCATCTATTTTATAAAATAACATAAAATTATTTATATGCCAAAATCAGAGGTTGTCAAAACTGATGTAAAGCACCTTTGTGCTAGCTACATTAAAGTAGTGTCTAAAAGGTTTGGACCTACCATGAAATGTGTGTCTTACATGCTCTTTTATAATGGCCACTGAATCCATAGGAACAAAAGGGAAGCTGAAGGATTATAGCTTGTGTCCTGAGAAAATGAACAAGGGAAATGTACCATGAAATGCATGGATAATAAAAACACTTTTTGGGTCAAAACTGACCTCTTTCAAAGAATATATAAACATACTAAGTTATAACTGTTATTTAAATAGGGAAATCCATGTCATTTGTGGAGAACAAAATACCAATAAGCTCTGTGAAGTTTCAGCCCACTAAACCCAGGGGGTTTTATATTAAAATATAAATATTTTAGAACAATTAATTTTTGGTATCCTATTGTGCTGAGAAAGTATATTCTCAACTCTGACACCAAGCCCAGTCAGAGTGATAAAACATTTGAAACACAGAGTTCTTACAATGTAATTGAAACAAAAAGAATGGCAAAACCATCATAATCAACAAGAGGAGAGTGAATAAGGGGTGATTATTTTGCATAAGACGAGAACTAAGGAACATTCAGTGAAACTGCTGGGTGCCAGATTTTAAGCAAATGGAAGGAAGTACTTCTCAATCTAATGTATTATTATGCTGTGGAATCCATGGCCACAGGACATGGTAAATGCCAAAACTATAAATATATCGCAGATAGGTCCATCAGGGGCTGTCAACACACTAGATGCAACCTCCAGTTCAGGAAGTCCCTAAACTCTTGACAGCCAGAAGCTGGGAGGATATACCAGGAGAAGGGTCATTTTATTCTTCTTGTGCTTTAAGCATTCATCTAGTGGCCCTTGTCAGAGGCAGGACACTGGGTGAGGTATGGCAGGCCTTAAGTTCTCTTGATGCAAAAACATGTATCAGAAGGCAGTCTGGCTGATCTCAAGTCAATGAAAAAATAAATAGTAAGGAGCTTGGCTCAGCGTGTCCTGGAATGCATCGTTTAGAAAAAGGAAAGCGTGTAAGGATAGATCTGTAAATGCAAGTATATACACAGGCTACTCAGTCATTCAGTCATGGCAGGTTAAACTGAAGGAGATCATCATATCAGTAACTCAGAGAAATCCATTTAGGTTAACAGAATAAGCTGCTGATGGAACTCCTACAGAAGCACCAAGTTAAAATCAATCCAAGTGAAAGGTGGAAGAGTTTTTGGGAAGTAGGCTATCAAATGATATACTGGATGGCTACACAGTTTTTGGATTGAGATCAGGAGATAAGATTGATTAATGTTTTTTATCATGAGCATATACCATGGAAAAACATCAGGTCATGTCAGCACATAGCCCTTAAACATTCTTGATTATATCATGAAAGAATTTTGAATTTTGCAGTGTTCAAAATTCACACATTCAAGAGATATTCCTTCAAGTATATCCAATGTCTAGCACCACTCTTGTAACCATATGTTTTCTGTATACTAGTGCAGTGTTCTGCACTTCTGCACATCTTCATATAATACATCACCTTTAATGTGTTAATAATACTCATTTACAACTAAGCTAAGACCAACAGCTCTGTGTGAATAAATGAACCCTGTATCTAACATCACATGTGGTGACAACAGCAACCTGTATTCTAGCTGGCACATGACATTAAGGTAGACAAGTGTGGGCATTAGTCCACAGCACAAACCAGTTGGTTAGTGAAATAAGAAATGCTTATTTGGAAAATAAGACATGAAAATGCAGCTCAGAGGCAGCTTTTAAGCTTATATTGCAGATTACATATTACATTACAGATTTTTCAAACAACCACAACTTGTTCTTCCAAGCTCAGTAATTACAGTTTCTGTTATGTCAGGAATGTCCCAAACTAACAGGTATATAATAAAGAGAGAACTTAACTTTCTCTGTGTTACATCAGAAACTCTTTTCCTGGATGAAATTAGTGCATGCAACTCTTTCTTGTGAACCTTTTGGCATTACCCTTAGGTAAATTATGTCTAATGGTTTCTACACTGTCTAATTCAAAAGTCATTAAAACCCGCCTGCTTTCTTACAACCGAACCCACTTACTAAGGTGAGGACAGTCCTATTTGCATAATGAATGGTCACACTACTGAGTCTGTACTTGAGTTGCATGGAAAAGGCCATACAGTTTAACTAGAGCTGTTCACATTTTCATGCCCAAATCATGAGTAGCTCAGGTGTTTTAAGGAGCCTGAGTAACAGTCCTTTGTGGAAGTCACCTTAATATGTTAAAACAGAAATAGGTCTTAAAAAAGTTATAATTTGTGTACATGTAGAATAAGGGGAAGTGAACTTCTAGGTGATCGCTATCTTCCTGCCACCAATAGAGTCTGTTTCCTGGGAAGAGCTCAATTCCTAATTGACTGCATGTAATTAAGCTTTGTGTAGGACAACTGCCTCCATAAGAAGAGATGTCTGACAGTTAAATTCTACCTTTGAGGTGTTTTGGAGGATGGTCTCATAAATGAAATTATTGCAGTGTACAAATATCACCTGAAGCATCATTGGCAAATTTATTAATAGACAAATCATGACAGGAAGATTAAGAGTCTGTACCCAGCCACAGAATCCATTTTAGATGCAGAATCATAATGTAGCACTACAAATGCTCAAAAACCTTCCACCTACCCAGGGCAGATGGTATATCTCATTTTTTGGTAGTTCTGGCTACAGTCAGGCACTTGGATATGAATAAGAGGCAGAGATGACACTGGCTTCATTTGTAGGAACTGGCTTAGTTTCTAAGAACTAAGAGCCAAGAGCCATAAGACTATTTACAATTGTACAGGTTATGGGATGAAAGGTTAATATCTACAAAAACAGTAATTAACTTTCATATCCACCAAATGTGCTGTATTTTCAGGAAGGGAATGAAAAGAAATGTATTTGTCCTTTTTGAAAGCTGAGACTTCAACTTGGCATTTTCAAAATTTGCAGGTTTCTAGCTTACAGAAATCTCTCACTCATGGGATTGATAAGCCCTGTAGGACAGTTATACTGGAGCAGTATTACTTAGGGTGGAAAAATGAAAGTGTAACACTAAAAAAGCCAATGTAGAACTTTGTTATAAGAATTCTGTTGAGACTTTTCCAAAAGAAAGTTTGCCTGATAGGAGGAAGTCTTCTAGATGATTCAGAAACATGCAATGCTTTCAGTAACTTTCAGGACTCTATTCCAAACTGTTTCAGAAGCCAGGACTTCAGCACACCATCTAACATTAGTGTCGAGCAACTAGTTCACTGTTTCCGCACAGGGTAGACATAGTTCTTTTGTATTTATATTTTTGATCATACTGATGGGCTATGTTTCCAAGTATGTGCTAGTCCAGTACTTCAGCAGACATGCTGACTGCCATTCCAGTTTCAGAACAGGGACTTCTGACACAAATAGTTCATGGTTTCCAAGGAAGCTTACTGCTTATGCTCCAAATATCTGGGAAGTATGGAGTCGCAAAACTATGCTAGAAAAAATTAATTTCACCCCAAACACTTATATAACTCAGTCTCAGACTTCATCGGTGACAGCTTAAATAAATGTCAGAGCAGAATACCGATCCCAGTCTCTAGACAAAACGCAAACCACAGCCAAAGGGCTAGATCTGTGCTAGAAACAGCAATATTAAAAAATAAAGGTCTCACAAAAACTTAATTAATCTTCATTCCAATCTGGTTTTCTCACAATTGTTCTACTTGTGCCTCTTCTATCTTTGTCTCTCATGTTTCTTTGACTGCCTTCCATTTTTTATGTCTCCTACACTGTACTTTGCTCCTTCACTCATTCTCAAGTATTTTTCACCATCCTCTTGTAACCTCAGCACACACTTTCTGTTTATTTCCTCATCATCACAAATTCTTTTTTGCATCCATCCTCTAAAAGACTTACCTTTGTAAGGACAGTTCTACTTTGAAACTAGAGTGGGGAGCAAGTCAGAGAGATTCTGCCTTTTCTCTCCGGTTTTGCTTTTTTATCTGTGTTTTTCTTCTTGTTGCTGTTTCGTTACTACTTATAAATAGGCACACAAATATATATGTAGAGAAAATACAGAAACTGAGGTTGTGTAAATTTACAAAGAATCAAATTTTTGGTTTACAACTGCTTTGTATTGGGGCCTGCAGCTAAGAATGACTTAATGAAAACAATTGCCTAGAACTACCAATTTCTACATCTACATCAGCTATAACAGCAGAGTGGTTTGTATTTAATGAAAAAGTCTTGGATCCAACTTGGCAAGGTTAATTATGTTTGCATTCATGATGATGTTAATGGTGAGAAAGCTGTATCCTTAACAGACAAGAGTAATGATACTGTGAATTAATACAGGAGCAGATACTGCTCCCTGTAAAGTCCCAAAAAATTTTGTTTACCCCATTTACTCCCCTTCTTGTAACTTAATGTAAAGGACTGTTTTTAAAAATAGTGACTGTAAATGTGTTTGGATGTCATATCAAATTAGGTTTCCAGTTCAGTTCTAGTATCATTAACATTTCTAAGCTGATTACATGAGAATATGTCTTTCTGTGTATGAGGTCCAAGAATGAAGATTCTTACAGACTTTGCTTCAATTTGAACTACAAATGTGCAACAAACCACATAGCAAAAAGGTAAAATAAAAAATTTAATGTGCTTTGCAATTCCATGTTCTTTGCACAGTTTGTTTGCTTAGAAAGCATCAGGGGTTATGTTTCAGTTTGTTAGTACATCTAAATCCCATCTTCCTAGACCTGCAGAAACCAAGTCATGTGCCAAGACAAGAGTTAGTTCAAGCAACTCATCTTTTAATTTCAGTTAAATTTTAGTCTCAGATGTTGCACTGCTTGTGAGGCTTTGCTTGGGGTTTGGGGAAATGTTGGAAAGTTGCCAGTGAAGTCACTGCTGATTTCTAATGCCAGTTCACATATCCAATATTCCCGGTTTGTTTTCTCTACTTAATAAGAGTCTTATCCCATTGGACATTCCTGAGTGGACTGAAATGTTAGAAATGTCTATCTGTTCATGTTACACATCTCCCATCCTCCTGCCTGGATTCATTGTCAATAATTGGCTCCTGAGTTTCTCTAATGTAAGCATTTCAGTTTCGACTTTCCAAGCACCTTCCAGCAAGTTTTTAGGTACTGTACAACAAAGTTGCCTGACACTTTTTTTACTTTGTTTTTTATAAAATGAGAAGATGTTTTGCAGAGTTGGCTCCATTACAGTTACACTTCTGTTGAAATGGTTTCACAGGTGCAGGAACTCTTCCCTCAGCAGCAGTCCCAGCCCCATAGCAGAGCAGCTGGCAAGACACATACTCAAACGCCGATTGCTGACATGCAAGCCTACTCTGCCCCAGTTTGAGTGTGGATATCATCAGTGGTCTCCCACCTCCCTGACAAATGCAGCAGCCAGAATTCAGCACCTTCCCCTTTAGATCCCCTTTGGACCTTTTCTGTTTTTTATATATATTTAGGTATTAATTTGGAGCGGGTAGAGACAGCAAGGGAGAGTAACAATTTGATGACTCGCAGTCAGACCACTCAGTTGGGATGTGGGAGACCAGTGTTCAAGCTGTATGGATTAAAGTAGCTTTTCCCACACTGTGGATGGAAGAGCTCAGTGCCTGTGCCAATAAATGTAACATACTTTCTAATTTATTTTGTAATGTCAAGAGTATATGGTGCATGCTATTTCTAATTTTGCCAGTTTGGCTGCTAATTTCTTTTTCTTTTAGTTTATGGGTTTCAAAGACAATTTTTTGCTTTTCATTTTAAAGTGTTGCCCATACCTGAGTTCACATCAGACAACTTTGGACAGGCTACAGATCTTTAGAGATGCCAGCCGCTTTACCTACTAAGCAATGTTTGAGCAATACTAGGCCTTTTGCCAGGCCTTGTTGTTATGCCACTGTGACTGCCATTGGTTCTGCTTAAGATGGATGGGGTAGCAGGTTAACATTGCACATTTGTTCTACATTTTAAACTAGATTAAAAGTATTAGGATTATCCATGAATTTAAAGCACAATGAAAAGCGTGTAAATCGAGAAACTCTTCAACATCAAAATGTCATATAATTCCTGACCATTTATTACTATTCTTTTAAACCTACCACTTTGCAGTGTTTACTTAGGAGAAACTATTTGTTTTGGTAGCTTCATTGTTATATAACAAAAAATAGCTTTAGATTGCTGCCAACTTTTTTCTCCTTTACTTCTCCAGACATGTTCTCTCTTATCCCTAAGTACCAGGTTTTCTCCTCCACCTTTCACAGAATCACAGAATTGATTAGGTTGGAAGAGACCTCTAGGATCACTGAGTCCAACCTTTGTCCTAACACCACCATGTCAGCTAGACCACGGCACTAAGTGCCACGTCCAGTCTTTTCTTAAACACCTCCAGGGATGGTGACTCCACCCCCTCCCTGGGCAGCCCATTCCAACGCCTAACAACCCTTTCTGTGAAGAAATGCCTTCCAGTGTCTGACCTGAACCTCCCCTGGCACAGTTGGAGACTATGTCCTCTTGTCCTGTCACTAGCTGCCTAGGAGAAGAGGCTAACCGCAACTTCTGCAGCCTCCTTTCAGGTAGTTGTAGAGAGCGATCAGGTCTCCCCTCAACCTCCTCTTCACCAGGCTAAACAACCCCAGTTCCCTCAGCCTCTCCTCATAAGATTTACCCTCAAGACCCTTCACCACCTTCGTTGCCCTTCTCTGGACTCGCTCCAGCACCTCAAGGTCTTTCTTGTAGTGAGGGCCCAGAACTGGACACAGCACTCGAGGTGTGGCCTCACCAGTGCCGAGTACAGGAGGATGATCACTTCCGTAGTCCTGCTGGCCACACTATTTCTGACACAAGCCAGGATGCCATTGGCTGCCTTGGCCACCTGGGCACACTGCTGGCTCACATTTAGCTGGCAGTTACCCACTACAAACCCAGCTCTACCTAACCATGGCCTTGTAACATCATAAAATCCAAACAAAGCAAATGAGATTTGAAGCCTCTGAACTGAAAGTGACTTATTGCCAGCTATGTAACAAATTTTCAGAGAATACAGGACAACTCCAGATTTTGGCTATCTTTAGGGAATATTGGAAAATTTTCTTTTCATGTACGTGACTTTGTTGCAAGTCACACAATTTTTTTTTTTTTTTAATCTCAGCTCCTATGGTAATAGCTATGTGGGTATATCAATCTTCATCTATTTCTTTTCTTAAGAAGACTCTAGCATGCAGGTCTACAGGGAGAGGCTTTTAAGTGTGTACCATAAGGGCTCAATCTATAAGAAGATTTCTTAAAGACATTAAAGTGAATTATTTCTTAAAATCTCATTAATTTACACAGCCTTCAACATGGTTTCGTGTATTAGATGAGGTAAGGGTAAAATTGTGTTTTTCTGGCATGTTTTTTTAAATACAGCTACAGTTTCTAAATGTTTGGATTGGTACTACTTGGTAGATGATAATTTTTTGCACCCTAGGAAGAATTACTTTCATTGCATCATTTACCTTCTTGGCCTGTTTAAGCATACAAAAATACAAGAACATATGTCTTATCCTTTAGCTCCTATAAATGTGTAAACACCAAGATAGTTACACTGATTCTCATCCCCATCTGAAGGAAACTTCTTGCTCTTTACACCAAAAAGAAAATAAGTTACCTATTTACTTTATCATTCACTGTTTTTTATATTTGTCTTGTCTGTAATACCATATTGCCCACCTCCTTTTCCAACTGCACCATTCTAATCTCTTGTGATATTTAAATAAGGAATCCATCCTTCTAATCTATGAATATCTGCTACTAAAAGGAATTTCACTTTTCCCTGTTGTATGAAAGGAACATACTGTACCAATTAAAGAGCTTTCTATGAAGAAATCTAATTATAAAAACACAAGGCCTGATTCAAAGTCTATTTTAATCCATGGAAAGACTTCTGTTGACTTCTTTGGGCTCAAGTCCATATTCAGCAATGGTTAAATTGAATAAGAAAAGAGCTTATTTCCAGTTAACAAACAATTTGTGGGCATGTTGAATGCAAAAATATATTTCCATATTCCATTAAAGCATACAAATTGACGACTTCTGGAAATACAGTATTGTACCAGAGCAAAAAGTTCATATGAGAATTCATATATTCCTTATATGTGGGACTTTTTTAATATATCTGTCCTATATATCTGTACAGCAGTATGGATTTTTACAGAAAACATATGGAATGAGGAAAGTATTTTCTACTGTGAACATCACATGATGGAGATGTGAAACCTACTTTCTGAAACGTGAGCATTCTTCAGATTAACTACTTTAAAATTCCTCATTCAAGGACTTTCTAAGTCTGGATTTCCACAGTAGTTCCCAGTCAAATAGCCAAAGGCTATTCTTTGTTATTAGTAGGCATTTCTAGAGCCTTGAAAACCTACATTCATCAAAAGACCTGAACACAGAAATTAGAGTAGACTTTTTTTTTTCCCTTTCTGCCCTAACAGCAGGACAGCAGAAGCAGTGGGATTTGCTCCTTTTTTGCATTGCCTGTTTTCTGAAAGATGCATCAAGGAAGCCATTAGTAAGTGAAGCTGGCAGAGGAGGACTTTCTTTGGTCAATAATACAGACTACACCTAAATCCAGCCTCTGTGCCTGAGACAGCTCACTGTGCAAAACAAAAGTCTCTGTGTGTAAATTCCCCCTTCACACACTTTCTTTCTCCACTGAGTGAACTCCACCTGGCTGGGAAACTGCCAGAGCTACCAGCTGAGTAACTCACTGGAGGAAAGCTTGCTTTGAGGCAAGAAATGGGGCCTGTGGTTCCAGCTTATATCAGCTGTATGAGCTGGAAATAAACCACAAATACTGCTGAGCTTACACTGTTTTCTCCCTCAGTAGAAAGAATTATGTGTGCAGAATTTTGCCATTGACATGAATGGGATGAGAACTACATTTCCAACCTTTTCTTAATAGAGAAAAGCAGTTGAGTAATCACTACAGCAACTAAAGATTGTTGAGGTGAAGCCAGCTATGAAACATACAAGTATATTTTGAATGTCAGCCAGTACAATTTTTAAGGAACTTTCTTAACCCACAGAGTCTATAGATAAAACAGTAACTTTGCTTGGGGTATGTGTCCTGAATGCAAGCAGACCATATGCCATTTCAAAGTGGAGCTGAGCTTGAAAGAGACAACTGGGTCTAAATTTCTGCTAAATTCAGTGTAATTTTAGAGAACTTTGCATCTTGGGCTCATTCTTTCTTGACACTAATATGTGTGTCATTTACCAATCCATACATTTAACATAGCTGGCTAAAACTGCCTTTCCACAACTTTAGTTAAGGAAAGCTATCTGAGTGTTTTCTGGACATTTTTAACTTCCCATTCACATCAAAGCTAGATCTCTAGAAAGCAAAGTCCTTTCCAAAGGCAGTTTGCATCATAGCAGCAAAATACTATCAAGCTGAATGGTTTATATTCTGAATTGTGCATGTAGAAGCCTTTGTGAAGTAAGCATAAGTGACAAAACCCAGATTTCCTATGCAAATATTGAAACCTCATAATGATAGGCACTAGCATACCAGGTCTTGACTGAAGTTTCTGGAAACTACATCCATGTACATAATAATATAAATATCTTAAACCTTGATTAGATGTGTGCATGAAATTCACTGTAACTCATTAGACTACTCATTAAAAAAAAGCCAGCCAAGTCAAAGTACGATAGAAATAATCACTAAATATGTAGTATCTGGGGATATTTTTCAGTATTCAATCAATTCAGAACAATTCTACTGACTGATTCTAAAGGATTAGGGAAGCGATAGTTCTCTGTACTAGGCACTGGTGAGGCTGCACCTCAAAACCTGTGTTCAGTTTTGGGACCTTCACTACAAGACAGACATTGAGGGGCTGGAGTGAGTCCAGAGAAGGGCAACAAAGCTGGTGAAGGGTCTAGAGCACAAGTCTGATGACAAGCAGCTGAGGGAGCTGGGGGTGTTTAGCCTGGAGAAAAGGAGGCTGAGGGGAGACCTTATCGCTCTCTACAACGACCTGAAAGGAGGTTGAAGTGAGGTGGGGGTCAGTCTCTTCTCCCAAGTAACAAGTGATAGGACAAGAGGAAATGGCCTCAAGTTGCACCAGGGGAGGTTCAGATTGGATATTGGGAAAAATTTCTTCACCAGAAGGGTTGTTAGGCATTGGAATGGGCTGCCCAGGGAGATGGTGGAGTCACCATTCCTGGAGGTATTTAAAAGATGTGTAGATGTGGTGCTTAGGGATATGGTTTAGTGGTGGACTTGGCAGTGTTACGTTTACGGTTGGAGTCAATAATCTTAAAGGTCTTTTCCAACCTAAATGATTCTATGATTCTATGATTTATTGATATATGGAAAAAGAGTTCCTCTGTCACCTAGCTTTCCTATATCTTTTATTTGTCAGGACTCCCCCTAACAACTTTATTTTTCTTCATTTAGAAGCACAACTATGCTAAAGCAGAAAAGATATTCTAGATATAATAACTCCCTTTCAGGGTTCCAAGGCAAGGACCAAACACAAATCAAAGTCTTCTCTGCTTTTCCATGCTTTTCTGTTGTATCAGAGACTAATCATCCTGAAATACTCCTGTACAATGAAACTAAGCAGTCAGCTTGATGAAAGTAACAGAAGTCTTGAAAAATACATAGAGTTAAAAAAAAAAAAGGTAAAAAAAGAACCCTAAGATTTCCTGGATGTGGTCAGGAAGATGTGTATAGAATAGAAATAGTGCAAGCAAAAGACAGTGGACTAGAAATACCACTGGTCTGCTACAATATGACAATATAATGCTCCACAAAAATAATATGCTGAGAATCAAAACTGAAAACAAAAGTTTAATTTACGTAACACTTTGTTCTTCAATCTGAAAAAGTCTGGAGATGTCAAGTTCTGTATCTATGTCATCCATAGAGATGATGTTCCCTGCTTGAAAAAAGATATAAGAAAGTAATACGAACAAAAGTATACAAGTGAATATCACTATCACATACAGAAATTCAATTGCTTTCTCTTTTAATCCAGGATTCAGTTATAGCACATTCCCAAATGCAGTGTTCTTTTCAAGCCTTTAAACATGAAAAGTTTTTCTGAATCTTCTTAAACACAAGTCAGCATTTTAGTCCTCAGTTTTCTGTGGCTTGCTTTCTATGAGTTTAACATTTCTGTCCTCATCATTGTTGCAGCGTAAATATTGTATTATACCGTAAAACAATGAACAGTTGTAATTCATCCACAGCTACATTAGTAAACAAACATGATTTCTGTATGTTATGGATTGCTCAAAGAAGCCCAAAATTTCTGAGTTACAAAAATCCACTGTATCTAAGCAATTAAAGAATTGACTATTTAGGAGTATCTTTTAAAAGAAAATGAGAACATATTAAAGTGATAGAAAAACTTGCCTGCTAGAAAAGACCCATTTATAGTAGTGGAGAGAAAGAGATTAATTGGCTATAGAGGTTACTAAAAGCCAGTCAACAGAAGTTCAGATGTCTCAAAAATGGGAGGAGGAAAATGGATTGTAAGCGATCAGTGTTACATTGTACAGTTAGGCTGTAATGACTGACAGGTATGTCTAGCCTAAATGTCCTTGGACAAAAATTCAAGATGAGTTTTTCCTAACCTATGTGCGGCAGACAGGAAAATATGTTCATTCCTTTCCTTTCTGTTGCTATCTGTTAATGGGTGACTGGCTCAAACGCCTGGCAAAAACTTCAAAAAAGTCAGATGGAGTATTTCTACTGATTTTTCTGGACTTCAGATTAGAACTTTAGTAGGCAGAGAGAGTGAAGTGTTCTATCACTTTTGCCATTCCCTCAAATATATCTAATTTTTGATAGAAATCCACATTCTGTAGGATTCAACTAAATAACCTTGAAATGCATCACATTCATTTGCTGCTGACAGCTATTTTAAAGAAAAAATGAAGACCAAGTCAAAAGCTTGCATAGAGTCAGAGCATATCAAGCAGAAAAAAAACCTGGAAACACTGAACTACAAGCTGATATACAGGAGTGAAACTGGGCTATGTTGTACACTACCTAGTTCAGTATAAAAACAGAGGCAGGTGGAAAATAGGAGTGATAAGTATTCAATACTGCATGAAAGTAATGCCTTCTACTTTGTAGCACAAATAGATAATCTGATTCAAACACATTTTAACTGGCCGCTGAATTTATGTCTAAAATCTGACCAATTTATTTCTTTTCTCTTAAAACTGTTTATAATACCTATTTTCTTTAGGACATTGCATACATTTTCTTTTAATGACTCTTTGTCTCTCCATTGCTTATTTGAACTAAGACATGGACTTAAGCTTTAGGTCTCCTAAAGCAACTTCTCTAGATGACCTAGAGAAGGCAGTCATTAGGAAAATGAAGTCTACTTGAGACTTGGAAATCCTTGTGGACATCTGACAAGTCTAAGTGTCATTGTTTCCAAAAGATGGAGGAAGCCAATAACAAAGGGCAACTCTCACAAAAAGAAACCCAGCTGTCATGTGCAGGCATGAATACTGTATTATGTGTGCGCATCTCATTTTACATGGATGAAACATTATTCTTGACCTTGACTTCACTTAGTGTGCTGGAGGTTGAACTAGCCTGTGTGTTCAGAGGAATCACCCACCACTGTGCTGTGGAAACAAAGCGGGAGGTGAAGAAGCTAATCCAAGCATCCTCTCTGATTTTCCTTTATGTCCCATCTCTGAGGAATTGCTGTCTGAGTTCCTTGCACCTGGAGATGTTCCAGAGCAATTAGACAGTGCATCCCCTGAGACATGATGGCAGATTTTGCTGAGCTTTGTCAGCTCTTTTTATTCTTTTCTGTTCAATTAAATGGGAAAAAAAGGCTTAGGGCTGTATCACATGCTCACATTCTTCTTAAGCAGACAAAACCACATGGATCTCTGTGCCCACTTGCCTGCCAATGTAGCTACCCCTTTCTCTTCTTCAGTTCTTACGAAGTTTTTAAAGCTTGTATGAAAATAACTTAACAGTCAAGTTCAGCACTATTGAACAATGGAAAGCTCATTTTTATCTGACTTTCTTTTTACTCACCTTTGTATTTGATTCAAACATTGTGACAGGATCAACAAAACATAGACTAGAATCTGTATACCAAATGTATTCAAGAGTCAGGTGCTAGCTGAGAAGTACATTCAAACAGTAGTTCATTCAAATTATTTCCTATTATTTCCTATTTGTCAGTATGTGTGTAAGGCTTCTCAGATACAACCAAAACCAGAAATCTAGAAAGCTTTACCCTGGAGAGATTTAAACCCATGGGAGTTCTAGCTACAGCAGAAATCAAAATGTTAGCAGTATTGAATCATGCAAACTCCAGAGGTCAATTCTTCTTATGTTTTAAAAGATGGCTCTTTAAATGTTGACAAAACTCCAAGTTTATGGAGTTACTGGCTGTCTACAAAGGCTTTTTTACACCTTCAATATGATTTGATGTACCTACGAAAGCTTTTTAAAGGTCTACAAGTGAGTTATGCAAAAAAACCCAAGTTCTCCAGATACTAGACTCATAACACTGCACTTTTCCAAGTATCAGCACACTGTTTATGACAGACTTCTATGACCCCCTTATTCTAATTCAGCAAAATAAACTGGCTTGCTGTGGAAAGGGAGAAGCTAGTTAAGTGGAATATTGCACAAGAGTATCGAGGTAGTAATACAGTGTCTATATGCATTCTTTGCAATTCTGCTAAGAAAAATGCATTATATCTAGCTGAACCTGTGAAACAAGCTTTAAATAAAATATAGACACCTGTGTCAGAACCTGTAACAGAAGTGTAACATTGCTACAGTTACTGCTTGTTTTTCTTTCTATGCTTCAGTTCAAACTTTTAGCTATGCAATGCTCTTCTGAATCATGTATTAGTTGAGCGTGTATACTGAAGGAAAGACAACACTTTCCAAATCATCTCCATATATTGCAGCAGGTTCTTGGAGATGCTGCAACTTAAAATTCTGGTAGCCCCTAATAATCCTGAGCTTGTAAAGTCTGATGATGTAAGACAGCCTGTATTACACATATCTTATACAATTACAATATAATAACTACAAAACATTTGCAAATAATAATAAAAAGCAGGAGAGCCAACTGTGGAGTCACTACAAATCAAAATATTTTGCAGTCATTTCAAATTTTGCTAAAGAAATGATGATGTGATTTTTTACTGTCTTTGGTCACATAAAATATCAAACATGGGCTTTGCAAAAAAGTTCAAGACTAACAATTAATAATTAAACAATTTAACATTCAAAACAAGTACCCTCATAAGATTTCTGAAAAACTTCAATACAAATAAGATCCTTGGAAAATACATACAGAACTATTCCTTTGGTTCCCACTTGCAATATTTTCAAAAAATTAAAAAGAACATAGAAGAATCCATATTCTTTCTGCCATGGCACTGAGGCACTGCCAGCCCTGCCTGCCTCTGCTCTACCCCTGGGGCTCCCCCCATCCTGCCCATGGCCCAGGACTCCATTTCAGCTGCTGAGGACCATCACTCCCTGCCCCAGCAACGCCATAGCAGGGGCAGTCTCCAGCTCCCCACAGCTCTTTGCTGTCCAGCCATGGGCTCTGCCAAGCCAGGTACACTGGTGGGTCCACATCCCAGCCCAGCCTTGGCCTGACTTTGTCCCCAGGGAGATGCCCGATGCCCAGGGCTGGGGCTGCCCCAGTGCCCCTGGCTGCCCTGCTCCTGGCTGGTGTGGTGGGTTGGGTCCTGGTTGCCAGGTCCTGCCCTGCCACCCCAGGGAAGCCCCTGTCGCTCCCAGCCCGCAGGGAGGTCCTGGCCCATGGGGTGCCTGGACACTCTCCTCACTTGGCAAAATACATGTAAAAATTTACTTTTTATCAGCTTTAAATTTTGCTTTATGTTATGTTTTCTCTATCAGATTTTAAGTTAAACAATTAAGAACATGTAAAATATGTACGTGCGCAGTGTACAGCCACTGGTCTTGGCATCAGTGGACACATTCAGCGTGGGAACTTTTTGCAGCAACCAAAAAATTGCACTTTGAGTGTTACAGTGTCCCATCTTCTCTGACATGATAGACTGAAAGTGGTTTTATACTGACAATACTGAAGGACAGTGGAACTGGAAGAAACTATCTCAGGGCCTTAGCATAAGGACATCTACTTTGTATCTTGACATCTCTCCCTTGTCTGATCACCTGTACTAAGTTTTACCTCATGTACCCAAAAATGATATGTAAGCAGGTGCACACAGCAGAAATCCTTTTTACAGCAAGATAAAAAATATGATGTGCTTTAAAAAGAGCAGCGTAATTCCTTTGGTGAGATAGTAATAGATTGTAATAGAATTTGCACCTATAGCATGACTGAAACTCAGGAGAAAAGTGGAGACTCTAGTCCTTTTAATCATTAGAATAGTCCCATATGTTTTTATGGCAATATTCATACAAGTAGTATTATAGCTTATTAATATTTGCAAGGTAAAAACTAAAAATTTGCAAGGTAAAGGTGCTCTGGTGGCAGTTAACTAGTATGAAATGGGATGACTGTATGAAGTCAACCAGAAACAAGTATTTATACACAATACTTAAGAATCTTGATACTGAAGAATAACAAAACCAAGTACCCTGATTGGCAGGGCTGAAGATAGGCCCTCCCCAGACACATGAACACAAAGCAAAAGTACTCCTTTTAGTCAGGATTAGAAGAGCATTGAAAAAAATTAATTTTTTTTTAAAAGGACGTCAAGTATTTTTTATGTTATGGAAATCTAGAGCATTTATTAATGAACAGTAATAATATATACATTCACTTCAATCCAAACCACCTATCTTCACTTGCTGGCCATTTATTTTGAACAAAAGAATGCATCTTTCTCTAAGAATACATCTTCAGTCATGTTTACACCTTCACTCTCATTATATTTTTATTAGTCATTTTTATTTCAGTGTCTCTGTGAATAAACCAAGAATAGAGACTCACTGTGATATATACTGCACAGATACAGGCCAACATAAAGTACCGCCCTGATGAGCTTGTATACAAAATAAGTAATTAGCCATGCATGTCAATAGCACAAATGCCCTTATGTACCAATGCAGAGACAGTCATAAGAAGAGGGACATGTTTTACAAAGCAATCAGGAGGGAACATGCCAAGTTAATATCTCAGAACATATGTGAGCTGATGTAGTTTCAAAATAGCTGTAATATTTTCCATTGTATTTGTTAAAAATGTTCTTATTATTGTACCTAGGGCTTGAATACAAATAAGTGGATCAGCTTTCACACACTGCCAGATAACTTCAAGATCAGTTCAGCTCTTACCCTAAAAGCAGCAAAGGCTGTTCCAATATCAATAATATTTTTCTGTTTTAATAATCATTATATTTGCTCATACATGCTTTGATTTTGCCTTTCATGAATCTGGTACAATAAGCTCTACATTTGTAAGAAAATGAATAGGCAAGGGAAAGGTTATTTACTTTGGCTTAGGCCTCACTCTTGCTGGGCTGGGCAGAACTACTCTTGACCCAGTTTTGTAAGTTTCACAGTTGGCTGACCTATTCATTGTCAACTGATATGGATGTTAGCTCAAAATTGTCCTAGCAACCAAGAAAGCACACAAAGATCTGAAGGCACCTCACTATTTAAACATTTAATTTGAGATCTACCATTCAGTGCGAGTTAGGCAAGTGCAGTGGAGAACATTAGCTAGCATGGAGTAAGTAACAAGCTGCTTTGTAAAAAGGCCACTAGTTCAGCTGGCTAAAGCAGGGTTTCCAGCATGCTGTAAATGACTGCTAATTAATAAACAGTCTAAAGAGCATGTGTACAATCCAGAGATGGTGTATTGTCTCCTCAAAACAGAAGGAAACAGAACAGACTGGACTATCTTGAAGTGCACGCATATGAAGACAAAGCTCCTCTCCTTCCAGCAACAAGTGATAGGGTTTGTGCAGATCCAGAAAGGTTGACAGTGTCCAAGAACAGCCATGGCAACCCTGATACCTCCCAAGAATCCACAGTTTCAATGTGCTGTTAATTACTTGCCCTTCCCCTCCCTGTGTTTTAACTCTGAGTAACAAGAGGAGCCAATGATGTCATGCTTTGTAAAGTGCATTAAGTCCAGGTTCGAGGGGAAGCACTGCTGTAAATCATTTTAGGTTTAAAAGGAAACACATAGTAATGTGGTAAGTAAAGTTCACCAATACAGTACAATCTCCACTCCCACTCCCTGAAATAGCTTGGAATTACCATGTTAGTTTTAACCTGAAAATCAGGGTAACAGTAAGAAAATGGAAACTTCAACTTATTTAAATATGCTTGCCAAGTAGAAAAATGCTCAGAAAAAGAGATTTAAGGAACAATAACTTGCACCGGGAAAACAGTCTTTACTTTATTACTGTATCAAAAGTTTATAGGTGTTACTCTTGTAATTCTTGTAACAAGCTGCTTAATTGTATTGTACTACCTGACTTTATTAGTCAGCCTCTATTCATTCTTTAATTGATTAGATGTCTTTTTTGTCATTTTTCCTGTTTTTACATGTTCTGGAAAAACACCTTGCTCTTCAATCAAAGCTGTTTAAATAGGAGCAAAAAGGTCAATTTGCAGTTTATTTATTTTTCAGCAATCTGCTTGGCATTCGACAAATTACAGTTTTCCCATAACTAAGGTATGTGTGACACTATATACAGATTGGTACTCTTACAGATTTGGAGGAAAGCTCACAGGTAAAAATCCTAATAAAATGGACTTTTACTGAAAAGTTGTACTTACTTTTAGCAAGGTATTCCTGCTATTCCCTATATTTAGAATGAGAAATTCCAAACCTACCATAGGAAGTTTAACTACAACAGGTCCTAAAGAGTCAGATTTCAAATGGCATTCACAGTCCTCACTGTTTCTTTCTGCAGCGTCTCTTAGTGCACTCTATACGACCAGCCAATTTCTTTACTTGTGTTACAGGATTGCTCACTGGCGTCAGACACCAGTCCAGGTGCTACCATGTCATGTGTTGCTCCAACACAGAGCAAATAGATGGTTCCTATCCCCACTGTTACTATGGAATAAGAATAATACAGATTAGTACAACAAGCAGTGTCTGATATATATAGGTCATCTGTCTACTGATACCAATGAGATTATGAAATTACATTGATAACAAGAAAATTCTGGTTTCATATACAGCTTCTGAGTCAGCTTTTGCCATGAAACCAACAGTTTTCAGTAAACAGTTTTCATTTTGTGACTGATAAATTGGATCCAATCACTCCACATCTGTTGAGCTAAATGCTCTGGAAAGGATGGAAGTTTTTACCTGAGGGGATCATTTGTTTATTGGCAATGGTGTGCTTGGCTAGTACACAACACATGAAAATAAATATTGTCCTTATATTGACAAGACTTGAATCAAAACAGACAAATCTAGAAAGATGGTATCCATTGGGAAGTCCAGAGATTATTTCTTTAAATTGTTTCATTCTTGCAGAAATTGAAGTTACATTTCATCATGGATGATACAATTTTAACTGAAGGTACTATAAACTCTGAATGTGGTAGAGAATAATTTTATTCCCTAACCTGAAATCTTGTTCTGACAATATTTAAACTATGTTTAAAATTAAACAGTTTTCTAGATTATAAAGCTTTGCATAGTGCACTTTAAGATTAATCACATTCCAAACAATTGTTTAAGTGGACACCTACTCTTTAAGTCCCTGCATGTGACATATTTTAAATCATACATTCTGCCATCCTATATTCCTAATATGTCTACTATTAGTAAGGACCTTAGAAGACCTATAAAATCAATGTTTAAATAATACTTTTCCCAAATAAAGTTGGGGTTTTGTCAGATTTCCTCTGGGAGTACAGACTGCCGTCTCAGATTTGTCATGATTCTGGAGCAAGAGACTTTTCTGAAGTATCTAAAGAGTTCATGAGGGAATTGAGATTTACTATGGAATGTTTTGAAATGAGTATTCATAAAACAACATTAAAGAAAGAAAAGTGGGAAAATCTATATGCTTTAATGTCTTCAACATTCACCACAGTTTGTCAACTGACTACTCCTCCTAATTGATCAACATTATTTAATAATTTTTTGAATTAATTCAAATAGAATTAGAAGATTATTGACCAGAGCTATTGCTGACTCCGCAATAATCTTTTAGTTAAAACTTTTGAAATTTCATCTCAGGATAGAAACACAACTCCTGATACAAATAAAGGAGTAAATACTATTTATAATGCCACAATTCTTAGTTTTGTAGACTTGTCTTGAGGTCTCATCTGAGCAGCAGACATTTGTGTTTTGTGGTCAAGTCCAGGTCTTAAACTTCCTCCAGCAAATCAAAAGAACTGCATGTCAAGGACTGCAGCAAGGTAGGAGGAGTTCAGAACCAAGCACAGAAGACGAGCAGCATGTATGTAGGGGCTACTTATTTTTCCCCTTTCCTCAGCACATCCGAATGGAGTCCTGTGCAGCCCACAACTATTAACAGTATCACATACCCTTACTTCTTAAGAAGAAACCCAGTCCTTTCCTCAACATAACAGTAACAGTGAAACAGTATTTTTCTGCCCTATTAGGACTCAGCAGTTACTTAACCTGTGACTTTGGGCAGAACACTCCTTACTAAACTGTAAGCTGTTTCAGGACTTGCATAGTACAGTCTGTAATCAGTGCAGGTGACCAGCCTCATGCAGTGTCGAATATCAATTCTTGATCTGTATCTTGCACCAGCAAATGAAAAGTAAACTATTAGGGAGAGATGTTTGCAAAGATGGGCATCTCTTCAGAACAAAAAGAAGATAAGAAATGTGACTATGAAATAATTAATCTTTATTTAAGGTTCTTTTCCCTTCCTCATACTTTCAACCATTTTTGGGGAAAATAAGAACTCTGGCACTTCTTTTTCTAGGATAACAGGTTTTGGTACTTTTACTAGAGAGCAATTTTAAATTGCAAGTGCTATTAAATTGATCTATGCATGTTCTGTGTTCATGCTACTCCTCACATTCTGCTGCTTTTTCAGATTTGAGTAGATCAGCAGTATTGAGGTCTGTATGTTTTCTTCTCCCAAGCATGTAAGAAGTACATAGAACAAGTAAAAAAAGACCACAAATAGTTAATAGGAATATCCAGTGCCTCCACTGGCATGAGTGGTGTCTTATGGCAATTTTCTGGCAAGATGTTTCTCCCTTTGTGAAAAGCACCTGCTTTAGGGAGAGATTCTGTTCTATTGTCAAAAATAAATTATTTTGGGTT
>NW_009621319.1:0-52502 GCF_000690535.1 Cariama cristata | reverse complement strand
TGCTGAAAATATTAGACAGAGAAGAAACTGCAAGAGTAGGTGTGAATTGTGACATTAGTGAATAGCCAGAAGTACCGCAGTAACAAACAACGCAGAATCAATTGGACTTCTGATGTCAATGGTAGAATCCCATGCTGAATGTGGTTAGAGGGACAGCATGGGATCAGAGCCAGCAAATTCCTCCTGTTTCAGTGTGAGATTTAGAAGTAACACAATTTTTTAGAACACTTTTAATCTGAGTATTTAATAATCCCTAATTAAAAAAACCTGCAGTTCTACCCAGGTTTTGGAGGAAGAGTGCATGTGGGTTGCCAAACATATGAGTATACAAGTTTGAAGAAACTTAAAGTGAACAGTTTGGCAATAACCATATCAAACAAGAAAGTTAGGACTAACACAAAAAGAGGAGGAAATTGTATGAGTGCGTCAGCTTTTCTCTTTACCAGACAAACAGCACCAGAACCACCACAGCTTACAGATCAGACAGAAATAGCTTTATGTTAGAGTTATGAGGGAAAATTATGCTATTGTTTCTTTAATTCTTACGGATATAGCAGGATGCTGGATCTTGGATTTCTTTGTCTACTTTTCTCTAAAGCAACAGCTGATTCATGGATCTCTCCACTGGCCTCCAGGGAATACGTTTTCTTTATCTGGCCTTTTTGCCTCTGTTTTGCCTACTAGCCTTTTGGTAACAGCATTCTAAGATGTTCATGTATTCATCAGTCTGATGACACAAGGACCAGATGGCATAATGATAAAAAAACCAAAAAACACACTCGTGATACAAGTCTAAGACAGTCATATTTCTGAAATCCAGCACTGTTCAAAAATTAGTAGAAAATGGCTACTCTGACCATGCTTTTAAAACATAGCTAGTGTATTAGATTTAAAAGGTGTATTCTGTCATCTTCAACTGTAGAAATTTTTATGCAGAAGTCACAGATTAAGATAGAAGCAAAGCAAATATGGTAGTGGCTTTTTATCAAGCTATATAAGATGCACAAATCACTGTTTCATCTATGCTAGTTAAAAGTATTAAATTATGTAGCTTTTAGACATTTTGTTAAATAAAAATTCCTTCTTACATCAACAGTCTGGACTTTTCCTATTACTGCATCTTTTATAAGCTGAGACCCTTGCTTATTGTGTCCACTTCACATGAAATTCAACTTGAAAAAGGGTTGTGGCAGAAGAATAGGAAATGTTGAAAAATACCACAGAGATTTTATGTGATATTGCTTAGCGAATACACATTTTTTTATATAGCTAAAAAAAAACCTGTTCAGAAGTATGTAAGAATGCAATTTCAGTTGGAATGGCCATGGGAAAGTGAACTGGCACGATAAAACAAGGGTTTTACTAGAAATGCTCAGATTTTAGACTGCTAGTTATGTTCCAATTTCTTCCATCAGTCACAGCATTCAAATCATAGTACAGAAAATAAAGGGTCAATAAGAAATAAAAACTGATTTTCCGTCTTCTGTAGAATTCATTTTCAAGTATAGGATTTGAAGAAAAAATGAAAGTAATGTAATCCAGTTAAAGAATAAGGTTTTAATTAGGCAAATGGCATTACTTTATTTTTTTTAAAACTGTGTCTCTTTGTTCCATAATAAGACTTCAGAGGACGTTATGCTTTTCCATTACTAAATCTAATCCATCACAGACTCATGCAAAGGAATATTTTTCCCCAGTAAGTGACAAGTGTTTTCAGTCTCCAAAGATGCTGCAAGGATTCTATGAAGGTTTGAGACTTTCACTAATAATTTATTTCCTTGTGGATCAAAAAACAAATAAATCATATTACTATGGAAATTCAGAATCCCATAATTAAAATGTTTGCTCTTTCTTGCCTACAGGAAGACACTTTATATAATACTTCGGACTGAAGTATAGGAATTTTTGTTAGTTGTAGCTAGCCAGGGCTATAGGAACCACAAGAACTGTTGCTAGCATATCCATGCTGAGCAATACATTAAAGTTTTTTGCATCAAGTAAGCTTTCCATGTGAAAGATTAAATTGTCATCTATTTAAATTCCCATTTATATTAGTAAAACACAGATATAATAATATTGTGCAAACTACGTACTCAACTTTAATGTCCTTAATATTCAAGAAATAAGGACATATAATTAATAAGCATGATTTAGTTATGAAAGTCATGAACCATGAAATTTGGTTGCTCATGGTAAGGACAAAGAAACACACTTCATTAACAGTGGACAGAGATAAGCATTTCAGACAAGACACATGTGAGTGGCAAAGTGTTCAATTACTTATTTCTTCAATGTATTAGTAGCCTACATAAGAATAAAACCTTACTAGATAAATGACAGTAAGTTATATATTAGATACTTGTGCATACTCACACAACTGCTCATTATCTTCTAACTATAAATATGGCCATGTCTTGTAACAAGTCAGTTGTATAGCTGGCTTCATATCAGCATCAGCATTCTGGTATTATAAACATTAATATATTTTTACTGATGTAAATGCATGAGTTTCCCCTAACAATTTATTCCCCTATTACTGGACTTTTGATAACTGATTTTTTATAATACTTTATACTAATACAGTATATCTCATGTAAGCAATATACAGTATGCGTTATTAGGAGCAGCTAATGAAAGCAGGAGGAAGCATGTTCAAGAGCAAAAAAAGTTGTTTGTTTGTTTTCTTTTTTTTTATTCAACATTGCACATAGAGCTGTGGAATTCCTTGCCACATGATTTTATGGAAGATACAAGTTCACCTGGACTCAACATTACCTGTTGAATTTGAGAGGGAAAGAAAGACATCTCCTGAGACTATAGAAGCCCCTGAATCTATAACTGTTGGAATTTGGAGTTATCTTCTAGGCAGATGAGATTGTTATTGTTTCTATCAAACAAAACTCTTAAAATACATTCAGTCTTCTACTGAACTATTTATTTGCTTTTCCTGGTCTTTAATCATCCTAAGATGGTCCTTAAAACTTCTTGCTTTCCAGAATATAGTCAACTGCTCAGACACATTTACCAGGGTCTGGAGACAATACTACAAGCAACTTTCCCTGTTAGAACTGATTCTGCTTGTTTTGGAGCTATTCTTTTGTTCTTATTTCTTCCGGATCTACTTTGAATGTCTCTTGATCGGGATTTCCATCTCTTCAAGGATCAGGTTAGCACTCTGACTGCATCCAAGAGAGTGGGTGTTGGTGTACCACTCCCCCATATGATTCTGCTGGCAATAAGGAATTCAGAGTGCTGCACCAGGGACTCTGTCTGTTTTAAGTCATTATTGAAAACGCTGTAGACCACATTAGTGATTGTGTTGTTGCAGATGAGATACTCAGATCACCAAGAAAAACTTAAGAGTACTCCATTAACTAGCATAGTATTTCTTGTTATGGTTGTAAGCTCCTCCTGTGTGACTCAGAGATGTTAGCCACCCTTGGTGTTGGCAGGTGTGACTCCAACACCTCCCTCTCCTTATAGAGGGGCTTCCTCTCGCCTTCAGTTGAAGTGACCTGCTTTAAGCCAATGGGAAAATTCCCATCAGTATAAATGGGAGAAGAATTCAGCCACTGGGAAAAAACCCATTCATTTAAAAATCCTTGGTTCCTATTGTTGTACATGGCAATTTTAATTGCAGAACTACCTCAGGTAAACATAGCTAAGTCTTCTGTTAAATGCTTTCCAGCTAAGAACTCTTTACGTTTTTACCGTGATTAAAATTCTTGTGGCTCAGAGTAGTTCATATCACATATCCAAACTCTTTCATCTAATTTCCCTCATTTTCTCATTCAGATTTTCTTTTTTTTTCAGTAGCTGGCTTAAAGTTTAATTTTATTGGAGCACATACTTCTGTGAATATTTAACACAAAACACATGTTCACCTTTTAGGCCCCTGAGAACTCTGAAAGCAACTAGGAATTGTTACTCAGTCCATTCACTTCACTATGAAGTCTTCATGTCAAAGGATTCATATTAAAATGAAATATTTTTATGAATGGATATTTTCATCAACCTATGGTGTTAGGACAGCTTATATTGTGACATCTCACACCCTAGCACATTTTTTGTTTTCCATTTCACATACTCAGTATGTAAATTGCCTAGAAATCAACAGGCCTGATATCAGAAACTGAAAGAATTTCTTGAATTGCTTTCACAACTGGTTAATGGCATAAGACAAAAACTGTGTTATTCTCTTGAACTGAAATAGCACGTTATTTCCGGCTGTACAAGACAAACTGCCATATGAAAAAAAAAAATCATCAGAACCTTTAAAGGAATAAATTTTTAGTGATTTCAGGAACATTTAGTCCATATCAGTGTCTTAGAAGTAAATGCTTTCAAAGGCATGTTCAAGCAGTAGGCAAAAAGGTTTCCATTTACAAAACGATTCCTGTTTATGGGAAGGAAAGGAGTGCCCGCTCCGGCTAACACACTGGGGGCTGTCATTATGCTACCATTAAAACTTACTCTCAACTCATAAGCAGACCCATTTCAGTTTAAATGAAAAGGGAGTAAGTCATAAAAAAATAAAGAACATGTAAAAGGATGAGACATTTTGCAAAACAGTTAATTGCACTAGCTTTTGGAATCACAATAAATAGGGCTGTTTAACAGAAGCAAAATTCCCAGCTATAGTGACTATAGCTCAGGCAATTTATGAATTAGTCAAATGTACCGTTTTGCTATCCAAAAAGTATTTTTTTTTTTTTAATTAAAAAAAAGCACATTGCTGAGAGGCTCATGGGAAATTCCACACATCCATCCACTTTCTAAGCTGAATACAAAAACTACCAGAAGGCAAAAAATGTTACATAAAGTTTTAAAAAATTGTTCTAGCATATTTTTGGCAAGATTTTAGGCTTTGTCTAGCCAAGTTCTTGCATCTAGAATTCCTTCCGTAGTTAATGGGAACCAAGGACTTCCAGGAGTGAGCACAGGTGTATTTGGCAATGGCACTTCCTGCTTCTGCAAGAGGAAACCCATCTTCTGATCAGCAACCGTAAACTGATTAAAGAAGCTATATGGCAACAACAGAGGCGGGGATAGCAATATATGCCATAGCTTTTTCAAACATGTGATATACCAGTGAACAGTTATTTACCCTTCTAGCGTTGCTTTTAGATTGCTACAGCAGTCTTTCATTGAGTACATCCACTTTTCAAAGCTTCCAGTTTCTTTCTCTCACCTAATTCCCCTTCTTTATGTGACTTTATTAGAACTGTAGCTTCTCCCTGAAAAATTTCAACACTTTTGGTGATTTTACGAGGCATATTGGAACAAAACATTAGCATTCTGGGGGACTGATACTGGGAAAGGATGGAGCAACTACAACAAAGTAAAATTTACTGAACACAATTCTTAGGAAGCAACTTTTGCAAGAACACTTTAAACCTTTTCTGATACCTGAACAGCAATCAGTATCATCTTTGGAAAGTGCATAATGTGCCTTCAGAGTTTTCCTTGGCAAATTAGGAACTGAGTTCCAATCAGAGATTTTGGTACCTACCAAGGTAAGTACCTTGAATGAATCCATGTGAATAAACAGATAAATAAAGAGAACCCTCATTTAATACTTCTTTTTTATTCAGGGGAAAGACAGTCAGTTGAAGCACCAACATCTACAAGGCCAGTCTTCAACAAGTTAAACATCAGTTTCAGGTCTTGCAGTGAAACAGGAAAAAAAAGGCCACTGATACTTGTTGGCACAATAAAGGTAAAAACCAACTGCATCAATAGGCTTAAAATATCCTACCTTACATAGAAGCCAAATTCAGATCTGCTCTAAGCAGTAGTAAATCCATTAACTGTAACAGTATATTCAATTAAAGTTGCATTTGTCATAGATCTGAATGTAGCATTATAAGCCCACATTAACAGCAGAAGGATTGCTTATTCCAACTCTACAGTATGGCAGGGATGAGTGCAAGAAGATAACCTCAGCCTCTGCAAAAGGGAACTTTGTTGAATGCTAAAAGCTGAAGTCAGAGCCAAGTTATAAACCAATTTGATTTATGCATGTCAATGCAAGATGAATGCCATTCATTGGCACAAATGTCTGCTTTGAAGTGTAAGAAAGCCCCTTCTCTTTTCCAGGAAATGTGTAATCTTAAGATGACATGACAGAAACTGGGAGCACTCATAACAAAATAATCAACTAACTAGAAGATGACGCATGATGCAATTGGGAGCTAGGTCCCCATCATAATGAAGTACTTCATTTTCCTGGCCCACAGTGTACAGATTCCAACCCTGCAATGGGAACCATAGTGAATTTTAGGGCTACATTATTTCTATGATACACAATCAAGTCAGAAAGTTAATGATTTTGCACCAGATTGTAACCTCCTGCAGCATTCCAGTGTAGATTAGCAAGTGTACTGGGAGCCCATTTACCCATTTATATGCCAGACTGGAAGCTGCTATAGACTATACAGACATTGGACAGGAGTCTTCTGGGTTATCACTTTATCTTCAGCCATTTTTGACATAGAAGTTACCTCCACAGACAGTTTTTTCATTGTAAGATCAAAAGGCTGCTTTTACAGGTCAGATCACTGATTTTTAGAAACATTCTTTGTGCAAATGTTCTCCTTAATTATACTGGCACAACCATATTAATTTTAACAAAGTTGCACAAATATAAACAAGAGCAAAAGCTGGACACACGATTTCAAAACAACAACTAGCTGGTCCTAGATAAAAGGCTCTGGATAGACTTTAATGAACTTAGTTCCCTTGCTAATTCATTGAAATATTTAGAACTAAAACATAACACAATCTCTGGTAAATATATCAAAGAGGTATTCAACAAGCATAATTATATGAAAGAATCAAATAACATGAGTTGGTAAAAGTCTATCCAGAGATAAAAAATAAACAATTGATGAGACTAAATCAAACAAATGGACCGATTCCATCTTAGCAAACATAAATCCACCAATTCAAAGCTTGAAACTAACACTTTAAAACCAATAATAATCCATGATAGTGTAATGTAAATCACAGAAGAGAATAACATTCTCAAATTCCAGTTTTAAAAAGTTAATTATGCATATTCATACAGGATAAAAATATGCTATTAAGAACTGGTCTCTCATTTAGGAAGCAGAAAAAGAGATTCTAATTGCTGTATAAAGAAGCTTACAGTAAAGTGAAGAAATGTTTATTTGGTTTGATCAAAATATTCAGTCCTGCTTTTTATGTCCACAAGTCTAGGTTTTCATGTTTTGCTTTTAATAATAGTTATCCCTTCTGAAAGCTCCTAGCCTACGAGAAAGCTTTTTCTATTTGGCTGCATTGACTTTTATGGTCATTAA
Source organism: Cariama cristata (assembly GCF_000690535.1). NCBI lineage: Eukaryota > Metazoa > Chordata > Aves > Cariamiformes > Cariamidae > Cariama > Cariama cristata. The sequence goes on along the minus strand of NW_009621319.1, from coordinate 45,180 downwards.
TTTCTGTAGACTTGACCAGAATAAATTTCAATTTCAGCCTCACCATCTCGTGAGCTTCAACAAGGTCAAGTGCAAGGTCCTGAACATGGGTTGGGGCAACACCAGGTATCAATACAGGCTGGGGGATGATGTGATCGAGAACAGCCCCGTGGAGAAGGACTTGGGGGTACTGGTAGATGAAAAGCTGGACATGACCCAGCAACATGTGATTGCAGCCCAGAAAGCCAACTGTATCCTGGGCCGCATCAAAAGCAGCATGGCCAGCAGGATGAGGGAGGGGATTCTGCCCCTCTACTCCGCTCTGGTGAGACCTCCTCTGCCGTACTGGCTTCAGCTCTGGGGTCCTCAGCACAAGAAGGACATGGACCTGTTGGAGCGAGTCCAGAGGAGGCCATGAAGATGATCAGAAGGCTGGAGGACCTCTCCTATGTCGACATGCTGAGAAAGTTGGGGTTGTTCAGCCTGGAGAAGAGGAGGCTCTGGGAAGACCTTATAGAAGCCTTTCATTACTCAAATGGGGTTTATAAGAAAGCTAGGGACAGCCTTTTTGGCAAGGCCTGTTGCGACAGAACAAGGGGTAATGGTTTTAAACTAAAGGAAGGTAGATTCAGACTAGATATAAGAAATTTTTCACAATAAGGGTGGTGAAACAGTGGTACAGGTTGCCCAGAAAGGCAGTAGATGCCCCATACCTGGAAACATTCAAGGACAGGCTGGACAGGGCTCTGGGCAGCCTGATCTAGTTGAAGATGTCCCTGCTCATTGCAGGGAGGTTGGACTAGATGACCTTTAAAGGTCCTTTCCAACCTAAAGCATTCTATGATTCTGTGATTCTATGATCTTCTAAGCCCAGTTTCTACACTCCACTTTCTCCCCTCACAGGTTCATTCTTCTTTATCATTCTTGTCACTCTCCCAGGCTAACTTCATGAGAAATCTCTAACTATGCAGTCTACTAATAAACCACTTTAGAGAGTCATCTACCTTTTCTTTTGGACTCAGAATGGTTAGCTCATCCCATGAATAAACTAACTCACCAATGATAAGTTTTTGGCCTTTTCACAGGTATCAGTTTCCAGATTTGCCTGTGCTACCATGGAAGTCTGTAGTATCAGCTGGAAACTCTTTTTTTTTTTTTGGAGGGGGATGCTATAAACAAAATGAAAATATAGTATCTGGTAGGCGGCATTCATCTCTCCTCTACTAAAATCAGATTTGTCAAAATCAGATCTGGATGTTTTGAATCCAAGATTTTAAAATTATTCACCTAAAGAGTTCTCTGAACAGAGAGCACTGATTTTTTTAATAACCTTTTTTAAAACTGAGGGAGTTTCGAAGAACCGGAAGGAAGCTGGAGTGTTTTAAAAGGATAATTCAGATATAATTCAAGTAACAAGCTTGTAAGCAAGGCACTGATTATGGACAAAAGCAGCAAAAATGGCTGATACGGAACTTGATATTGAACCACAAAACAGTAATCTAATCAATGGGTATTAACATTAATTTATGTAAAGCAAATCTTGACAAACCAAATTGACATAATTTTGAGATGAAATTGCAAGTTCAGGTGATGAAGGTAACACCATTGGACCTGCTGTCCTGAGAACTGTGGATGGAAGTTACCAAGCAGATGTGTTTCACATAGAACCTGCTACAGAGTCCCCTAATACCTGTCACCACTGCTAGTAACAGGCTATAAGCTTTGCCTGAGTTTGCACAGCCTCTGGACTGATGCTCTTCAGGCTTGTGCTGTCTGAAATTTTCTTGGCCTACCTGTTGCTTTGTTTTACTTGATTTAGCTGTGACATCCATTTCCATAATTGACCGGCTTTATCTGATTAATTTGTTTTACTTTTGTTTACCTTTGTGTGCTACAATCACAGTTTTATATAGATAGCAGTAGCAAACAGTTATTCTACGTAGCATGAGATATTTTATGACTAAATTAAAGATGCAGTGTAGAGAAATACACTGGTCTGGTACAATAACAGAGGCCTTGAGAAGGGGAGACAAGGGTGCAATGTAGAGGAATACATGCAAGATGAGAGATAGGGCACAGGCTTGACATTGGAGAGCCCATGGCTGTAAATCACTCACTAATGGTCAGTTAAAAAAATGCATACCTGGAACTGCAAAAAATTGGTTCTACTGGGAACAAGGAGAACAAATAAATAATATCTAACATGTAAAGGGCACCATATATCATAAACTCAGGTGTAACATGAATCTGCAGACCAATGAAGAAAGAGAAAGTTGTGAATGCATTTTATTAGACATATAAAAATGACACCAGTACATCACACTGGGGGAAAGAAGAAACCACCAACATGAAGATCACATTCCTTCTGACAAAGGACTTCAGATCTTCAGATGCTGACAACTGTCTGTAACACTCCCACAGTCAAGACACTGCATATAAGACTGGGGCTTTGTGAACTTATCGTAGCAAATTTCCCCCCTGTAAAACACCTTCCTGTGTAGCACAAAGAGTCTGAAGGAAAGGAAGAGACATTTTTAAAAAGCAATGGGATATAGATAAGAGTGGAAAATGGACAAAGAGTTAAGGATGCTAGTAATGAGGTTTTACTGTAGTATCAGCCAAAACTAAAAAGTGGAATTCAATCATCAGAGGGAAATTGAATTGGAGTGTTCATCTTCCAAATCTGGAAGAATCTGTAGAGACAGTGATAAATTCCCAAAGAACGGTCAAGAGCATTGAAGAAACATATTTATTAGATCATTGTGTGCTGTTATACTTAAAAGGAAGAAGATTTATCCAGGGAACTTTCTGGTATATGAAGACTGAGTACGTTTGGTTTACTGTTTAGCTTTTCAGGGAAGTTGAAAAGGTCCCTAAAATGTGGGAGCTCATGAAACGAGAGGGACTGAGGGAAGTGGCTCTGTCTCAGGAAGCAAATACTGGGAACAGCACCCACAGCAACACATAGAGGAACCTTTGCCGCATACAATGTCGGTAATCCACCAGAATCCAGACAAGTCCCAAAACCACAGCAGCTTGAAGAGATCAGGAAGGAAGCTTTGGTTAGAGTTGCAGAGCACTCTGTTTCACTTCATCTTACACTGGTCTAACAGTCACCTTGGCAAATGACACAAGGCATTATTCTGATCTCTTTCCTAGTGTCATCCTCTTCCTTGCTACCTGGAAAAATCAAACTGGCGGGATTATGGATTAGCAGATGAAGGAGGAGAGAGGGCATTCTGCACTCGAAATAGAGTGTAAGAGGTATACCATGTCATGTTCTCAGTCAGTAGTGCTTATTCTGTCAAGGAAGACAAAGTACAGCTGGGAAATCAAATGGAAACAGGTGTGTCACTGCAGCAAGTGCTCCCCTTGTTGCCTGACAGGAGGAATGCTTCCCCACTGCACTCTCTCCCTGTGCACTGCTGGAGCTGGATGTGGCCCCTACAGGCACAGCTACTACTACTTCATTCAATTTACAGCTAATATTGGCACTTATAATCTACCAGAAAACAAGAAAGATTCTTCTTGTCTTACAATACTAAGCTTTACCTTAAATTCCCAATTCAACCTCACTTAAAAAATACTAATATAGGAGTTCAAACACTAGGGAGAAGGCGGGAAAAAACCAGTCCCAGGCAGAACAGGAAGGCCCCTTTGGGTGGTAACCTGCATTCAGATTGGCTCACACTGCTTGTGAACCCACACCCTCACCCTTACTAAGCATTTATCTTTTCCAGAAAAAGGAGTTCTTTATTTTACTGTATACTGTGACAAGAAGTTTCAGTGACTTTTTAACCTCTACCATATAAGCAGTATTTGACAGTAACACATAAACCAAAATGTTTTCTAGGCATAGCAGCAAACTACTGTGCAAATATGCCCTTCAAATCCTTGTTTCATGTTACATTTGGTTCTGTAGTATTAGTCGTTGGTATCAAAGAGTTCATGAAAAATATTTGGTTACTAATTTCTGTCTAATAATGCTTCAGCAGGCAATTTTCCAGACTAAACAACACAGAAGAACATTAGAGAAAGAATCAGGTTTCCCCTCTTCTGAAATACAGATTACCAAATATGTTAGGAATAGGTATCAAAGTAAATAATTCTGCTTGTCTGCACAAGCAGGCAACCATACTGTATACTCCCATTCAGAATTATCAAACTATAATCTGAAAACAAGATAATGAAAAAGAAACTCCTGGCAAATCTAACTGTTTGTATAGGAAGGCTGTTTCAGAACCTCAGTGCTTCTGTGGCTGGAAGCCCTTTCCAAATTTCTTGCATTCTTTAGCTCATGACCAGTCCAGATGTTTTTCTTGTGCCAAATCATTCTCCAGGTTAAAGAGTTGAAACAACATATCTTTATTTACTTTCAAAGTAGCTTGCTGGCCTCTCTAGCTATAAAGGGACATGCAAGGGACAGATCCAGAAGTTCATTTGAAATTAAGGCAACTGCCTCTTCTCTGTTACCACAACACGAAAAATAGCATACCAGTCCTCCTAGATCTACCTGAACTCTCCTCTGCAAGAGAAAAGCAGAATAAGAGTAAGCAAATAATAAATTTCATCATTAGCAAAAACCACCAGTGCTTTCACTCCAGAGAGAGAGAACAAAATCTAATGCTACACCTACACAAGATTCATTCAGACGAAAAACAGGTTTCCAAGATGATTGATTTGGAAACCATGAAGTCTGGGGTCTTGTTTGTGGGTTCAAGTTTAGAGTTCTTGACCAACCTCCAACAAAACAGCTCATCACCATTGTTTTAACAGACATCACTCTCAAAACCAACATCTGGAAGAACAATAGTATTTCTAGGAACAATTTTATGAAATTTTCAGATGAGGTTAAAGACAACATTTGAGGGAGACAGGAAGAAAAAAGCCTTCAAAAACTGGAAAAAAAGGAAGTAGGTAAAAAAAAAAATTAGTTTTTTCAATTGCACAGGCTTAATTTATGGGACACTGATGGATCATCAGAGCATAAAGAAAATAATTCTGACATTTTCAAGGCTAAAGCCAGTGCTTGGGGAATACAATTGACTCTAGGATTTTCTTCCTTTTTTAATTCTCAGTTCAGTCTTGATTTCCTCCAAGGCAGTGAAGTTCCATGACTTTCAGTGAGGTTAGATGCTCTCAGTTCAACTTTGAATCTGTCATCTATGGTATGAAAGACTCCTTCTTATTTTTATCATCCTAGTTGGAATGAAAGAAGCATTTTCAGCTATCTTATCAGCTAGCATTGCAAGACTCTGTTCTCACTCCCATCTTAGGATGTATTATTAATGATAGAAGAGCACAGCAGGCAACAGAATTTTACACAATTGATGGTGCTCAGTACCATGCCAAGAAATTATTAATGTAGCTTTTTGTGAAAACAAAAACAGATTTAAAATATAGCCTGTAGCTCATGGGGCCATGGTTTAATATTTCAGGATGAGAATCTTCTGTTATGGACATTTTGATTCAGAACAAAAAAGCATGATGGCTCTATGTCAGCATTGCCTATGTCTGTGTCTTTACACCCTTCTTTATCCCCCCAAATCACTGGGCATTGTCAGTACATCCTTGGTGCTTTTTTCCCCTGACCTAAAATCCTGCAGGAAGCTTGGAAAAAGAATCACTTGTTTTTGTTGTGAAGTTCAGTAAAAGTCCCATACCACAGTCCCACAAAAATAGTTATTAAATCAGAACAAGAATGGAATCTAACTTGGTTCCTATTCAAGACTTGGTTTAACTGCTAATTGTTGTCCAAAAAAAAATAATTACAAACTTCATTGTTTTAGCTGATTTTCATTATCATGCTGTTCACATCACTGCTGAGACATTAAAAACAAGCAGCAAGAGAATAAGAGGAAAGGAGCTGCTCCCTCATTGAGACTGTAGATACCAGGCTACTGAAGGTCTCATCAAGCAAAGATGTTTTGAAGAGAACCTGATACTTCAGCTGTGGGTAAGATTATGCAAAGTATCAGTCTATGTCTAACAGCAGTCAGGTATCAGTGTTGCCTTTCTGCTTGCAAAAAGCCCAGCACTGGAGCTGTGGCTTCCCTAAAGGAATTTTCTCTCAGCAGTTTCCTGAAAGCCGGAGAAAGATGAACTTCATTTCCACCAGTGAACTGGAACGGGAGAGCTCTGATGATACATTACACATAAGAAATGAGTCATGCAGTGGTTTCCTGCTTCAGTTTACTAAGTGCAGAGCTCCTTGGCCTTTTTCTCCAGCTATGACCCTTCTTCTGCTCAGAAGCCCTTGAAGATAGCTCTTTCCTTTCCCAGTCTCCATAGTTACAGTCAGGATCATGGATACAAGTTTGTATGCAAGCTCCTACTCTTGGCTCAGAGGCAAAAACCTACACCCACATCTTGTAAAATCACAGTGGCCAACAACAGCCTGAAATGCAGACAAGAGCAACAGAACTACAGAGCCAGCTTACAACTGCACCAGTATTTTAAATTTACTTTTTTTTTTTAAATCTAGAAGTATCCCTAAGCATTTCATATTATTAAGGATCTTTATTGTAAATTCCAAATAGTTCTACAGATTCTTGCCTATGCCAAACTCCTCAGTAAATAGCAGCATGATGATTGTGCACAAACTAAGAGCTGCCTGCTGATCAAACATGACAGGGAAACTAGTTGAGGGTGCTGTAGATGTAACCTACTAGTTGAAGGAAAATTTGTGCAATGCCTGATAATTCTTATATCTATTAAGATAATGCATTCTCATATATACGTCTTCATCATCGGAAGCTAATGGCTTATAATCATGGTCAAAATATTTTCTTAATAGCTTAAATATTAGCTAGGTATGGGAAAGGAAAGCAAATCATGAAGCTGAAGTGCCTAAATAGCAAGTCAAAAATCATTGCTTCTAAACAATGTAAACAGGATACTAGCAAGAAGAAAAAATACAGATGGTCCTTTTTGACCCCATGATGTGTGCAACAGACTGTCAGTGGTATGAAACCATAGATCTCCTTGGAAGTCAGTCAGGCTACTCCAGTTTACATCTAACTCAGATCTGGTCCTTGAAATCAAGAATGTTCTGGGCTACAATACCAAAAGGCTGAAGCATTACATTTTGACTAAACTTCATCAATTTTCTGCATGCATACACTGTCAGCCTGCAGATTACCTACAGTAACTGTGAATTTTTCAGATAAATTGGTAAAAATTTCGTTCTTCTGACCAAATCTTCTCTCACATTTCCCTTATTGACTTCTTTGTCCTCATACCATCTTTACATACTTTTTCTCATTTTCTGACATTTTAAAAAGACCTTTCATACACTTTCTTACAAGCATCTTTCAGAATAATTCAGATTTCTCTTGGAGCAGCAGTGGCCGGAAATGCCTTCTTCTTAGTATTTGCATAGTTATCTTTTCTCCAGTGACAAGTTTATCTTCAAGCTGTTTAACATTTCTGGAAATCTCCTTGAATCATGTTCTCCATGAATGGGAGTTCTATTTTGGCACCTTTTATGCTGCTTTCTTTTTGTTTGAGGCGGAGCATATTAATCTGAAAGGCATTTTTGTCATCACAATTATCATTGTGGTGCCATGGAACAGGCATTCTGAATGCTTCTGCAATGCACCTGCTGGTCCCAGACTTAGCTCTCTTAAAGCCAAATCCTTTATGTCTACAGCAGGGAGGCCAAGTGTGCAAGCACAGTTCTGCCAGATATGTGCAAGCATTTATCCACCATTACAAGTAGGACCCAGACTCTGCAGATCTTGTGGTGGTCTCTTACCTTTCATTCCCTGCATTTCCTAATAATAAGGGTATAAATTACAACCAATTAGGATGATGGTTATTGCTTGGAAAAAAGTTTTCCTTTGGAAAAAAGGAAGCAAATTCTTACTTCATGTATGTTGGGAAACATTTGAAAAGGACATTCACTGACAGGAATAGTTAATTTTTCTGAGGTTTTTGTAGTCTGGTTTCTAAGTGCAATATTAAGTGGTGCTGAAAGCGCAATCTTAAGTGGTGCTGAAAGCACTGCAGTAAGAGATAAAGTATATGATGCATTAGAGTCTAATGGCACCCGGTACATGATGCTCAGTCTTCACATAGCAGCAACTTTTAAGGCTAGATCAACGCTGGATATCATCTAGATAAATACCTTTTCTGTCAGTGGTGCGTCAACTGAAAAGGCACATTTTAAATCCCAACAACATATCCCCAGTGCTGGTAAGTGACTGGCCCTGGCCTTACTCACTCAAATACAAATGGAAAATCTTGAAACACTTTCTCCAGTCATTGGTAATCTAAACATAATTCAAACTATTAATCTAAAAAACTTTTATGTACCCTCTAAATTACAGCTGGATTCTTCTATTATCTTGAACAGTCATTATTGTTTTAATTTTTTGTTGTGTTTTAGTTTTAACACAGCTTACCATGTCACCCATGAAGTTCTGACAAAAACACAAAGGTAAGCAAGTTACATAACAGTGTTTTTTTGAAACAGCCTGAACGGCAGGAGTTCAATTCTATTTTAATAACCATTTTTGCTGGACATATGTTACTGTAATTTGCAAGGAGACAAGGAAAACAAAACCATATCAGCTTTTTCTGCTGTAACTCCTGCTATGATATCACTGGTCTTTTCAATAGTATAGGGAGTAAGTTTGCGCCTATTGCAATGTCCCTAAGCCATCCTCTGGTTATACCTGAAAACTTTTACCAGGGCAAAATTATACAAACTGTTACCAGGGCAAATGATCCTGGGATCTTTACAAGCAGATTAGGACAGTCTAGCAGAGCGCTTCCAAAGGCATTATTTTCCTGGGTTGTTTCTGCATTTGTCTGTGGGTATCTGGATGCACAGCCAGAATGATTTATTTCAATACTCCTTAAGATTATTTCCCAGGCAATTACTTAACCTGCATTAGACTGTATCTGCTGCTTAGGTGTGGGAGCCTGCTGAAAGCTCTCAGTATTCATACGGTATTTTCTCCTACACATGCATTATAAAATGGGTGGGTTCCAGAGAGACCTAAACTCGTATCTGGTTTCCAGTCCACTAAGCCAAGTGGGTAAACTGCAGTGATCTTTCAGCTCCTTCAAACCCTGCTCAGAAATTATTTTGCTTTGTCTAAGAATGGTACAGCCAAATATACACACCTAATGTCAAAGGCTGGGTGTGGACACGTTCCTCCCCACTTTACTTGCACACAGGGTACAGCACAGGCATAGCTTTCAATCATGTCACAGAGCAGGGTTGCTGCACAGGGCTGTAAGTTCCCACCTGAATCTCACACTCAGCAGAGGAATTGGAAAAAGCCAGCAGTGGTGTGCTGGCAATAAGCTCCAGCCCTGCACCAGGATGGGAACTCCAGAACTCCACATTTCTAAGCCTTGTTGGTCTCCCCTATCATTACATTGCAAGGGCTAAAATTCAGATAACAGCTGTTGCTACTTGCACCTTACAAACATACCCAGACAATTACTGCAACCAGTGACAAGGACAAAGAAAACACTGGAGACATTTTAAAATAATGTGCATGTCAAAATGCTAATATATTACAAAGTCTCCCATGTCCTGTAAGCAATAACTTAACATTCTTAGTTCATATCTGAATGGTATAGAAATCAACAAAGCTTATACTAAGGACAGAAGTGAAACATCTTTTCTAATTGAGATTGTTTTTATCTTCCTGAAGTTTCATTAAAGTAACAAGGGTAACAGCTGCTGGTTTTCTGAAACAAGCAGTGGACCACTTTCTTCACTCCTGTTGCCTTCTTATCTGTAGAATCCAAACTCCCAATACTGAGAAACTGACCTGGAAATTTCAAATTAAAGGAGTTTCACCAAATACTTTTATACTCCCTGCTTTCCATTTCTGTCTGACAAAGAACAATTAGAATAACCTTTCCCAGAAGTCTATTGATTCTAGACTGAGAAAGTATAAAGATGCAAAAACTAAAGACAGAACTTAGCGAACTATTTTTGAATCTCAAGAAATTTACATTCATTATTAATTCTGAGTCAAAGTTGAACATAGTACTCTTTTATCCAGTTTAGTAATCACCTTTGAAACAGTCAAAGTCTGGTTAATTAAAAATAGTCCTCTCACCTTGTTGTAGGAATTATTTTGGCAAATACTGTTGTAACTGCTTTCAGATTTCATCTAAACATATTCATAGTGCAATAGTACATCATAACTGAATTGACAAAAGTAAATCAAGTTTCTTTTCATTCAGCGAGCCTGATGTTGTTGTATATTAAACTGATATGGGATATAACTTGTTAGATTATCTTTTTTCCACTAATTTCTCCTGGGCTGAAGGTTGCAAAAGATATTGGAACATAATGCATCCAAGTCCCACAACCTAATCTCTTAAAATCAAATAGTACGTAGGTGGTTTGGAAAATCCAATCAGTGAAAGCTATTATATGCAGTATTGTTTTGTATGATTCCTACTTACACATGCACACAAACAATATATATACATTTATATGTATATGTAAATGTATGTTTATTCCCATAAATATTATACACCCATACATAGATACTTTCAAGGAAAGCATAAATACACTATTGTAAACAGAATAAGAAGGCAGGAGCTGGGTAAGAGGAACATAAACATGTAGATGTTGCTGCTCTCCTTGTCACTACTTCTGCTTACTCTCTGCTTACAAAACTAGGGCCCAATTATCCTATTTTACTCCCAGTAAAAATGAATTTTTATGTAATTATTTGTTCCATCTAAGACAGTAATCCAGACTTCTTGCCTTAACAGTTTTCAGATTTCAAAAATCCTAGGAGGTATTTCTTTTAAATTACATACAGATCATACCTTTCTGTCTTCTGTTACTCCTATTTAAAGAACTCCACCCCAAATTTGCAACTATGGTAGACATCTCACTTTTCTAGCCAAGTAGGTTTTTTTACAAAAAGCAGACGAATCAGGAGGAATAGATGGCTGCAGATACAAGAACAGCCAGTTAAGTTCAGTCTGCTAAATTCATTGACACACAGGATTTTCCTAAATGCTGGTCATATTTTCAGCCACAAACTACACCAATATCTGGTTAAGAATCAACTTACCATGACTAATGTAGAGTTCCTTCAACACACATCTATCCTTAACTGCAACATTTCTCTACTTTAAGAACTATACACACATCTGTCCATGGACAATGGACAATCTGCCACCTTCTTCCAATGTCTAAGAGTCTACTATAAGATACAGAAGAAAAGTATTAGAAAATGTAAAAAGCATGAACAATAGTTAGAAGAATATAAGAAATTCTTTCTTTCTAAAACAAATGCAACACCGCAAATAGTAGTAGCTGTAGGATGCAACATGGATACAAAATAATATTGACAAAGAGAAGCGTTTAATCATTGCGTAAGTTTGAAACACTGAGATGCCAGTGAACATATGTGAAACTATCACTGAATACGGTGCACCAATGCAATCTGCTAGATGTCACTGAAACTATCAGAAAAAGAAAGCTAATACTTTCGGGTGCTCATTTACTGGTTGTCTTAAAGCCATTAAGCCTGTCACTCTGATCCAGACAGCACTGAAACAGGTACACATAAATGGGGTCCCCTCCAGAGCACTGAATTGCAATCCCCACCCAAACAGCACAGGACTGATAGGTGCTATCAGACTTCTGGACAGCTCTGTGGCTCTCTTCTTTCTGACATCACTAGGCCTGAGCAGACCCCGTAAGAGCTTGCTCTATAGATTTGTATTTCTCTGTGCTCTGCAATGTCAATAGCTGCTGTTTATCCACCTGACAGAGCAAACTACAGGGACAGTCTTCCCAAAAGTACTATCGGCCAATTGCACTCTTCATCCTCAGAGAATTACTGACATAATTGTCAGAGAGACAGAAATGAGAATATGAAGACATGTAAAAATAATCTTTGAATTGCTTGCAATGGTCTCTAGTAATCACTTAAAGATTGTGTTTTTCTATACTGGGTGTTCAGGATTTGCCTAAGACAATTGCTTTATGAATGTCTGGCCCAAATAGACATGATTATATACTTCTGTAGTTTTCTGCAAATGAATGAACCATTACAAGAATCATGTGTGCACATTTGAAAAACAATATACAAGATAAAAGTTAACATGGGAAGAAACAAATGTTAAAAGCTGTATGTAAATTGTTTGTGGAATGGATTAAAATAGATTATTTTAAGTTAATAGTTTTTTCCAACAAATTTTACATAGCACTTATTAGAACTGGCAAATTTAATGTGCTGGACTTCAGCTTTAGAATGTTTTCTGCTTTTTGGAAATAAATCATGTTTCATCGAGGGATAGGATGAGATAGGCTGGGATGGGTTGGGATGGGAAGGGGTGGGGCAAAACCAGAAGCACTGGCTGTAAAATAATGTTGCATTCTTCAGTAAATAGATCACAAGCATAAGAAAATTTACAAATTAAATATGGATGTGAAATTGTTGCTTTGACATGAAACAGCTATCTATGCATCTTTAAAAGAAAATATTTACTCTAAAAAGTCAGTAAAAATGTTTGTGTTGGTATTCAAGATAAAAATCTGTGCTTAATAATGTGTATTTTTGAATTCAGCATCTGAAGAACATAAATCATAGAGAAGCAATGAAGTTTCTGGAGAAAGACTTCTTCCATGGTGGTTCAGTTATTTTTTTTCTCATACTTTGTAATGTTGGGACTCAAACAAACAGTGAAATTTCTTGGTTTAACTTTGTAATTTCAGTTAAATTCTTATTCCCTGTCATCTCTATTGTGGAGTCTACAAAGAGGATAAAATAGAAAGAGTTCATTTATAATTAAACTTGATTCTATCTCAGCAGCGAAACAGAGCATGATAGAAGGCAGACAACGTACATGGTTAGTAATATAAAATCACTGTATCTTAATTTTCTTATATCCTATCTAGAAAGTGAAGCAGATTAGCAACTTTCAAATTAAATTTGTTAGGTAGATGACAGAATCTGTGTTACAATTAGTTATGATTGTAGGTAGGAACTACAGGAAAACATGTAATTTTAAAATTGGCTTCACCCTTTAAGAAAGTTCTGCAACCAAGTTAGGGAAGGAAAATTAGGAAAAAATCCTTCTTTAATTATAGATTTTTTTCTGTTTACTTTATGCATGGATTTAGCATATTTAACATCACCTCTGTTATCTTCTTTACTGTGTTCTTTAATTTCTACTCTTTGTCATAATACGTAGTATTATGTATAATGACACAGTATTTTCACAAAGCATAAACTCAAATAAAGTTCCTTCCTTGGATGATGACTGTATGACATCTCTTGCTACACCAGCATTTACTAGCCATTTAAGTGAAGAGATGGCTGTAAGATAAGCCCGGATGCTACAGCAACTTCAGATACAGGTAATACACCTAAAATCATTACAAATTTACCTGTTCTGGAAAAAGACTTTTTTCTCCTCTGAGAAACGGCTCAGAAGACATTCTTGCAAGAAAGTTAGTCCAGACAAAATGCCATTGTGTCTATTAGCCTTAAACACAATTCCTGCTAGCTCATGTTTGCTTTTACTTAAGATGGTTACTACAGTAGTAGTCAGACAGCAAACATATTGTTTGCGAGACTTTTGCTGAACTGTGGACTTGCTTTCATACTTCAGAAAATCTAAAAAGACAGAGAGAGACACTGTGATGCGTCCTTCGAAATCGTCCTACTTCGGAGAGAACTTGCTTCCTGTAGGAGCCTCTTCCAGATGTTTGCATTGTGGAGCATATGCCTTGAAAAGGAAATACACCACTCCTGCCAACTTCAAACATGGAAAAAATCTTGAGGAAGCTTCCAAAATTAGTGAGTAGCAGCAAAAAACCAATGAAATTAGGAAAAGATTGAATTTAAAATTCATTCTTATTTAGCTCTGAGTGTCTCATGCACATTTGTAGTCTCACGTTTTCATGCTTTCCCTCCCTAACCTGGGGTTTAGAAATTCTTTCTCAATAAATCAAGGTCAAAATTCTTGTGCAATCATATGACTACATTTGTTGGGATGGAGTAAGGAAAACAGCAGTGAGTCTTGCAATAAAATCAGGAAAGCTGGCAGACCTGATACAGCCACTGTTTCCACTATGTTTTCTGCTCAAATGTCCTCACAGCTGGCAATGACACAGAATAAACCCACTGCCCATTTCCTGTCCTCCTGAACAACTTAGATCCCTACCCTCACCACTGATTCCAGATGGAGGTTCCTGCAGCAAATAATTTTCCAGCACTTTTGAAATTCAGTTCAATTGCCTCAAGTTTTCAAAATCTTGTCTCTCAATGAATGACAGATAGTGGTCTGCCACAGCCATTAATTCTCAATTCACTCCTTTCAATGCTTTAAGAAGGTATACTACTTGTTAGCAGCCTTACTTATACAAGTGAATAGAAACAATGCAGAGTGAATTCAAAACACACAGAAAACATAAGACTCAAGACACATTTTTATAGTGGATTTAAAAGGAGTCAGAGGAAGCTGATATCAGATTCCTACTTAGCCATCTATAAGTTAATGAAAGTAACAAAACCAAAACCCAAATGTACACATATGCATGCACAAACACAAATGTGAACTCTGAGAGGATGCATCCCTTGGTGAAACTTCAGCACCCTACATTTATTCCCTTTTCATCCTTCCTACAGCCCTTCCAGAATCATATATTTAACACGAAAAGGGGCCGAAGTGGGATCCAGGGCACTGGCAGGCACTGCAATGTCTCTACTCCAGTTTATAGATGTACTTGCACAGATGCTGATCTTTGCTAATGAAAGCTGTTGCTGCAATTGCATAGAAAAATTTGAAACAAGGCCAGAAGAAACACACAGATTCAAACCCAAAATGTAGGTAGGGTCATCTTTTTTTTTTTTTTAAACTCTAAGGAGCTGAAAGGCTGATCTGTAACCATATGCTCTGAGGATATGGTGAGTGTTTTGTACAGTGAAGACCAAGTATGACCACAGAAAAAGGCATCCACTTTTTACAGCAGAATGTCCAAAAACTTAACAGAGTAGGGAGATATTCTTACAAGCAATACCTAGCATGAAGGTGCAAATCCAGAAGCCATGTTCCTTTGACTAGAGGAGATGTGCAGCCAGTTATCATCTCCCCACCTCCTCCAAACTCTTAGTTGAATGAAAAAGAAATGCACGCTCCTCTGGCTTTGAAAGATATTGAAATTAAATAAGTTACCAAAGTTAAATAAGTAATTCCCAAGTGAAATGAATAAAGTAATACTGCAACTGAAACATCTCATTTTGTGGTTGTCTCCAGTAGAATAAGCCACACAGGGACAGCACGACCTGTTTTTCTTTTCTTTTATGATAATTTACTTTTAACTGAAGGGTCAATTTGAAAGAGAAAGCAGAAAAAAAGTCCACATAGCTACCAAGAGTCAGCAATTCACAGCCATTTAAAGCAGTATAATACCATGGGACGGGGCAGGTTTGAAATCATTAAGGACACCAAATCTTGAGAGAGGAAATTGTAGCAAGATTGCATTATTTATAGAGTTAAACTATTCACTGGACTGAATCCAAAGTAGTCGTTACTAAGCACTGAAATTTTGCCTGCTATGAACAAGCCATTCTGTTCTGTCTCATATCAATATTACAACGGCTGGTTTTAGTAAAACTTTCGGTAATGAGTTTTGTACCTATGTAATTCTGCTTCTGATCAACTTTGTAATTTTATCATTACAACCCTTTTTGAAAGAAATTTACAAATGCACACATACAAAAAATTCCCTCAGCTATAATTACAGCAATTTCAAGGGAAAGAAAGAATTTTAAGTTTGATCTGCAAACTGTCTACTTTGCATTGCAGTGTGTCTTATCAGCATGCTTTATAGCTTGAAAATGCTCCTGAAAATCTCTCTAAAAATTTTATTTCCTGATTTGGTGGTCAGTCTTGTAAAAATGATATAACATGTAGGTGGACATAAAAATCTTACAGATTATCCTGTGGGAGCATGACCTTACCAATCATTCCCATAAAGATTTTCCCTTTCAATAATCCATGAAGAAATCTGCAAATACTTTCACTCTAGGCACTGAGAGATTTAAAAAACAGTGCTGTAACATTTCATTTAGGTTGGATAAAATAATTTGCTGGAGACAATGTCATTATGCACTGCGCAAGAGCCTTCAGAGTACAACACAGAAAAGTAGTAGTTGGGAAGGCATGAGAAGAAAGAAGGGGTGGAGAATGACAGCAAAGTAAGTAGCAAAATACAGGGTTTTTTGCTTGAGATCTCATTGAATGTCTTTTGTCTATAAGAGAAAATGCAATATTCTTGCCCATGGTGGTTTTGGTTCTGTGAACACAGTAGGACATCAAATGAGGACTGAGGGGGATGAAGGTGCAATATTTAGTTTCATCAGTGCTGAAAAACAGGACACTCTGATGCAGAAATGGAAATGGGAAACTCATCTAAACACCTTAAAAAGCAAAAAAAAAGGCAGAAATTATACCATATTATATTATATTATATTATATCACATTAGTAAGCAGGATTCAGAACGGTTTAGGCCCTGATAGACCTCTATTTGATCTTCCCCAAACCTTGTGGAGGTCTCACACCATGTCTGCAAGGAAAATCTTACAGATCCCCAACAAGATCCCTCAGAAATCAGAGGGGAGATTTCCCAGTGGAAAGCATCAAACTGTAATGATGCTACCATATTAATGATGCTACAGCTGGCAACAGCACACATTATTTCTTCTGAAGAAGAAGAGTTTTAAGAAATCATTATCCTATGAAGGACTGATTTCCCAGGCACATAATGCACAATGGAAAGAAAAAGGAAGAAAAGTGTTTCATGATTCGGTATTAACTAAACTGCAGGGGGGTGGGTGTTGAATTTTATGAACGAAAGCAAAAGGGCCATTCCCATTCAGCACTAACACTCCAGTTCTCCTCTTTGAGAGGAGTGCTGAAAATAAAGCAACTCACTTTATACAAATAAAGAAAGAACTGGGAAAGATGACAAATCAAGCATCTGTTGAGCTGCAGACATCTCAAAAGCCAGAACACTGGAAGCTGACTTCTTGTCAATGTGTAAATGTTTATCATTTTGGATATGATATATTTGCTAAAGATATAGGTCAGCAAATAAAAGAATAAAGTGACATTATCAAAATATTTTCTGAGTGTTGTTTATTTTTCAGGAGAAATGGGACACCATAGAATAACTTTTCTTAATGTTTGACATACTCAAGTGAAATGTTCAGTACATATCAGGAAATGTCTTGTTCATATAATACCAATTTCCCAGAAGGCATTAGAAAAAGCTCTTCTAGCATAATTAGCATAATTGAATAAAAAGAATAAGGATCTGGTTTCACCTACACAGTCTTCTGGTTAAAAGCAGAAACTGGAATATATTTTTCGGAGAGCATGGAACTATTTCCCAAGGAGGATACTCTACAGCAGAAAGTACCAGGAAAAACACATGAAAAAAACCCACACTGGGAAACTCAAGTGTTTTCAGATGAATGTAACAGTTCTTTCACATAGCTTTTTCTTAACCGGGGTGACTATTAAAATTCTTTTTAATCACTGTTCAGATGAGATAATTACTGGAAAAGACACTCAACCTAAAACAACCCAACTAATGTTACTGCAAGAGACCAAAGAACAAGACTGAGAAAAATGGAACATATCTGTTTCTGCTGGACTATTCTATTTTAATATTTTTTGGTTTACTTGAAATTGAATCTGAACCACAACATGATTCTCTATGTAAAGAACTTATCATCTATACTTCAAGGGTAGGCACAGCTCCATCAAAAGCTCAGCCACCTCTATCAGCATGCTGTGTGAAATGCCAGCTGAACCCTGGACTTCACCAGAAGTCATTGTATTGGAGATTAGGCATCATCACAGGGCAGGGGCAAGAAAATTGGAGCTGTCATTAGCTGTTATGCATACCAAAAGTAACAACTCACAACAGCACAAGAAGAAAAAGGTTATAAAATAGAAACACGCCATGTAAGCAAAACTGTTTAAAGTTGATTCCTGGCATGAAAAACAGTATCCTTGGAAGGTGCAATGCCTTCCATTCCTGCCAGACATCTGTGATGAAGTTATGTCAGCCAGAGCAGGGAGGTAGCTTTGGCTTGATCTTCTCTCTTAGTGACTTCCCCAAAGAAAACTAATAGGCTTGACAGATGACACACACGAAAACCCAAGAAATGTTGAACCACAAGTTTTCCCCTGTTGTTTTATCTTTTTAGTCCTGTCTTACCTCCCAGGCTTAGAATCAGCCAATTCAGTGATTATCTTAGTTGCAGCAACCTCCGCTGAAGTTTCCTTTTGTCACTAAGAAATTTTATGACCTCCAAGAAGTGGCTGTCTACTCTCTGCTCCTCTCAGGAGTCCTCTCTGGACTTCTCTGCCTGACACTGCTGTTGAGGAGTCTTGAGAATCTTCTCTTCCCTGAAAAAACAATTCTTCCCACCCTCCATCTGATCCAATTGTTTTAAAAGGAATACCATAGGATTGCCAATAAGAGTGAAAAACCCAGGACTGTTCACCCAACAGCTTCAGTGTTTCTTCTCTTGGTATATGGGCCAAGCTTTGCAATACTTCTTCCAAGGTCAAATCCTCTGCTTCTGTGTTACAAAGCATGGAAAACAAGAAGACAGCAAGATTTGCTGAGTCACAACTCTACTGCCACATCTGCTGTGACTGCAGATGCATAGTTTGCAAACAACTGCCCAGACGAGAAGCCAGAAAGGCAAATATACCAAGTTCTGTGTGCAGTTTTTGTGGTTTAAGACACAGATAGCTTTTCAACAGTTACAGCACTGGCTATATTTTGGCTCCATTGTGCTTTCCAGGAATTGCTGCTATATATGTGCAAGACTGCATTAAACTGCAAGCTTGGGGTTTTGATTTCTCCATGTTCCTTTTTTTTTTTTAGAGAAGCCTTTAGAAGTTAATGAATTAATCTGCAATTGACCTTGACCAAAGTCCTCAACAGTAATTTAGGTGTTGAAATATCTCAGTAATGAAAGCAAAGCAAAAGGTAACCTAGCTTTGTTACGTATCTTACTTTTAAGCACATCTTTTTCTACTACAGCTGTGTCCACATATGTCTGTGTTTTGGCATAAGCTAATCCCCATGTTTCCACCCAACTCAGTGCTCTTTTAGAACAGCCGCATAGCATTTGGGGGGAAAAACTGCATGATGCAAAGTATTCCAGTGAACAGTATGCACTCTGCAGTTATTTTGGAGACCACTGTACAATGTCCAATTGGATTCTAGGACTTAAAAAGGGATAAAGGGAACAATTCCCTCACTTAAATCTTCCAGTATCCCATAAATCATCTGCTTTGACAATGCAGTCTGGTTTTTAGATAGCAGTAAAGCAACATATGGAAGATGCTATTAGATGTTACAATCTTGTCATTCATTGCCATCAGCAGTTTTAGAGGTGTTAGGAGCCATGAATCCAGCTGACTGCAAATGAGTTGGGAGCCTTTAAAAGTGACATAGCAGAGGAAGGTAAGACCAAGGAAAATTCAGATAACTTTTTTTCAGAGCAGCATTGTTCAGTGGAACACCACATCTGGTTTCAGCTTGGATGCAATAGTAATGCAGACTTGGCATGACCTGCAGGGACTGGTGCGATGACAAAGTCATTTTTCTAGAAACCAATGCAAACTCACTCTGAGTGAAGCTGAAGACAAACATCAACAGTTTCCTCAGCAGGGTGAAGAAATTGACAGCTAGTCAGTTTAGTGTACTAGAACAACCTTCTAGCTATTGTCCTGGAGGCAGGCAATACTTAGGGATACTAAGCTGTATTAGAAGTGATATTCAGACTGTCCACTTCAGGTACACAGTAAAGCAGTTCAGAATTGATTCCCTTCTTTTTTCAGAGACTTTCCTCTCTCCATGAACTGTATAGGGAACTCAGTCTCTGAACTTTGATTACCTGCATTACATTTAAACAAGATATCTAGCACCTAATCTTTCCATGCACCAAGCCATAAAGCCTACAGCATGTTTCTCATTGTTTTAAGGCCCATTTGACAGCTGTGGAAAGTTCCTGAATAGTAAGCATAATGAATAGTTCCTGAATACCTGAATAGTAAGTGTAATGAATAATGACAGAACTGCTTGATGGCAATGGAAGAGCATTTTGCTCCCACATGCACAGCGTTCAGTAAGGATGGTGGAGGTACTTTTGTCATTCTAAGAGGCTTAGCATACTCTGCATTTTCCTAGAGGACATATAAGAAAGAGAAGTTTATCCAAAACCTAATAAACTAGCTGAAAATTGACCTGTAGGTTCAAAAGGGAATGTGGGTGTCCCACTAGAAAAAGCCAGTATCTGCTTCTTGAAACACAGGTTCCACTTTGCAACAACTCTTTATGAGCAAGTGAAAATGCTTCTCCAACAACTAGGAAAGAAAGAAGCTTTATAGACGTACCAGTTACATTAAAATGACACACCTAAAAACCTCCCAAACTGTTGAGAAGGTGTTCTCACACCTTAAATGCTGGCTAAAAAGACAGAAACCATTCTGCAAAGAAGGAAGTTAACTGTATTTGTGTAAACATTTATTAGTCATTACTGTTTTAGCCTCTGTGTGTGGACAAGCTGAACCTCAGATTCAACACAACAGGATGGACTTAAAACACAAGAAACTGAAGAAGTCCAGGAAGCTGAGTACACATATGTACTTAGTACATGACAGTGAAATACCCAAGTCACTGTGTTCACAATGCATTGAGAAAGCCTTAGGAGACTCTTCCTGTTTCAAAGGAGGCATTTTACGGCAGCATCAGCTAACCATCCGGGAGAGGGAAAAAAAAGGACAGTTGACATTATATCCCCTCATATGCTGTGGAGAACATGTAAATAGTGTCTCAAGGTTCACAAGCAGAGTTGCTGAGTTCCATGTCAGTTCAAATTACCATCCCTAAATGTGAATACTCTCCTGAAAGCTCTCTGCCTTTTCCAGGAGCCCTTCTTCTATCCCTTCTTCTGCTTTCTGAGCACATGGACAAAATGCTCTAATAAAAGTTGTTCTTTTGCTTAATTACAACATTAAGCGGCCACCCAGAGCTGATAAATTAGAGAGAGAACAAGTTTAATCTCACAAGGTGTTGTTATTTTGCCTTTTCCTTTCCCCCACTCTTTATCAGGAGAAATCTGAGATGTCGTGAAGCATCATGAAAATCCAGAAACAGTTTTCTCGTCATAAAAGAGTCCATTGTTAAAGGATATACCTGGTGTAAAAGATACCACCCTGGGCCACTCTGCTCTGGTCCAGTCCAAGTGTTCTGGACTGTTGGCTGTTTCATGATAAGGCAATCTCTCTCAGCATTCTTTTAACCTAAGAAATCACAATTCTTCCAACAGAGTAGAGTTTCCAAATATACAAAAGTCAGCTGTTTTGCTGTTATACCAGCATACCTGAGGGTCATAATGCTTGGAGTACTTAGTAAGGACTACTATGTAGCTGTTAATCAGAAGAAAAAGCTATGCCACTAGCTGCTTCACCCTCACTCTGTCTGACCATACCCTATAGGAAAGTGAGAATAGTAGACAAAAAGACAGAAAGAATTACTATCACTTATTTAATGTACCACACAGAGGATGTACGCTGGTGGATATCCCCTCAAAAATTTCACAGTAGACGTGTTCCTGTCTGCACACATAAAAAACAATGGAAAATTGAGGAAAACATCTTAAAAGACACAATGGTATAGGTTATTCATTATCAAGATAATACTAATGAGGCAAGAATACTAGCTGTTTATGTAGTAGGAAAAATGTCCATTACCTTGAATCTTTCTCCTGCGTGCCCCCTTTCACACTGAGCCTGAGCTGCTGCATGATAGCTTGCATAAAATAAATTACCACCACTTGTCTCATGAACAAAATTCAGGACAGCTGGGACTATGTAACCTTCTCCCACTTAGCCTTGTGCATGATTGGCTGTGAAAGCCCCACTGAGGTCTGCTGTGCCAATATACAAATGCATGAGGACTCTGTAGTGCAAGAATATCTTAGTTGAACATCACTTTAAAATGGAAGGCTGAAACACAGGACTATATGATAAATCATTACTTGTCTCAAGAACAAAATCCAGGATAGCTGAGACTATGTAACCTTCTCCCATGTGTCACTTCTCACACTTAGCCTTGTGCAGCTCCACAGCTTTGGGAACACCTGGGAAAATAACCACTGAGGGCTACTGCACAGGTACAGCATATTGCCTTTTCCTGTGTTTCCTCTATGTTGTGGTGCTGGGCTTTGTGTAGCACAAGAGAGAAATGAGTCTCAATAACATTTTATCATGGGTTATAAACCCCTGCTGTGAATAGATCCCACTATTCCCAGGGCAAGGGCTACCTCTGGTTAGAAGGACCTTAATCGCAGAGGTGAACACTTAGGATGACAAAACCTAGAGTATCACCACATTTGCTATAAAAAGGGAAAGTTACAACTTCTAAGTACACAGCAGATGGAAGAGATAGAAAGAGATCTTAAAGTACCCAAGAGTTAGGTAAATATTTGTGATGGGTTGTACCTGCTGTAGTGAAACCAGCACATTTAGGGCATTACGCATCAATGTGCTGATAGAGACATTTTAGAAAGAATTTAACTCGGAGTTGAGTCTTGTTGCTGTCTTAAGGCCCACAGACAGCCTTTAAGACAGACAGCAGTCAGAGCATAAACAGGATGTGGACTTTGCTCTTGACACATGCCCATCCTAATTCCACCAGCAGAACATCTGTGAGGCATTTCAGACATGAATGTTACATTGTTCTACACCTACAACGAGAGGTGAGGGAAACAAAAGACTAGACTCCCAGTTTCAGCTCTGCCTTTCTCCCCTTTCCAAAATTCCTTTTGTTTTATTACCCCTGTATGCTTTGGCTGTCAACCCCAAAGCACATTTGTTTCCCACTAATACTTGTGATTTTTTTTCTCCTTGTTTTCCTCACAGTTTGGTGTGGTTTCTTGCATAAGCATGGCATTCCAAGCACTGAGTTATATTTAACACTCCTCATTTCATTGTTTGTACATTGAGTCTAACAATGCAAAACCACATTAAACACAGACATACTTGCTATTTAAAGGCATTTTCGGTCAAGACTCACAAGATGGAGCCACATGACTGTCTCCTTAATAATAAAAGAATGTGTAACCCTTGCCAGGCAGAATGATACTTTGATAGTTCTCAACGTATCTGAGTTACTGAAAATAAGTGATCTCACCTTATCCAAAATGCTGTCAGATCCCCTTTTCTTCATCTACAAACAGACCCGTTTCTGCCACCCTGTGCTTTCATGAACTAAACTTAATTGTCTGGAAATGTGCAGTCTTAAAGATTACTCTCAGCTGATATAACCTCATGTTCCGCGTTCACTTACAAGTTACTCTTCCATGGTTACCCTTACAGGCACACAGGGAGAACTCCCAGTTTGACCCATATTTCTACCTGCTTGTTTTTAGCAAACAAGTTAAGTGATAACCATTTGGCAGAAGTGCCTCCATCAGAACTGAGGCATAGGGCAGCAGGAGAGACAGATACATCTGAGATGCCTGTGCACTGTCTCTCAACCCATTACATACTCTTGGCAGGTAGAGGCAATATCAGATTCCCAGTGTGACAAACCTGTTGCCATAATGTTCCAAGGAATATATCTGGCCATGATTTTCTTGGTTTGTTGAGAAAAGTCTTGGTTCATTGAAACATGAACCAAGACATTGAAACAGACCCTCCCCTGCAGTGGTTTTCTACAGAAATTTTAAGACTCAGATAAAGGTAAGAATCTGCTCAGAGCCTCCTCAAGCACCAGGAAAGGAAATATGAGGAAAACCAAAAGGAGAGCAACAGAGACAAATCCCTCTCCATAGTTATCAGAAGGCAGAAGTATGGGATACTCTGAAATTGTGGAGATGACATTGCATCCCAGAGACTGGAAAGTCAGCTTAGGGTCTAGGCCTGTGAAAGACGGGGCACCAGTGCTCTCACCTGCCAGTTTCAGCACACAGACTGGCACTGATAATCTACTGATGTGGGAGATGTCACAGAGGAGTGATGCACTCAGTACTGAGCAACTGAGCAACCAAAGAACAGAATTAATGATGTAACATCTCTTTCTTTGATTCTCACTCTAAGTCTTTGTATTGATCCTGACTGAAAAACTGTTGCACTTTTAGGAGACAGCAAACCACAGAACAGTGAACGTGAGTGAGTGTAGGCCTGCGCTACGTTGCATGTACAGCCTGTGCTGTGCTGCACAAATTCCTTGGCTGCAGGATAAACTCACCCAGCTAATTGTAACAGAGGAGCCTGCAGGTAACTCCCACTCGATACCAGCAATTTCACTACCTGTGTAGCCTTGCCTTATCTGAAAGTGTGGCAAGAAGTTCTCACGATAACATCCTTTAGGAATAGAGTTGTTTCCTTGTAGGTAAATTACATATTAGCTTGAGGGACCAAAAGGGAGAGGTTCTCTCCACAGACAGGGTTGGATCTGCTTTGTGCAGCACACCAGGGGAAAATCCATCTGGGCTTCATCTGATGCTGCACAATCGCAGAGTGCCCAATATCTGAAGGGATGCTATCTATATTCATTTTCTTATTCTGATTCATTAAAGCAGTTATTAAGACATTTGTTGTTGGGCCTTTCTTATTGAGAACCAGAAAGAAACCTGTACTGTCTCTCTCTCCTCTCTCTCACCTCAACCCACCTAAACTCCCCAACCCCACAGAGAACAGACTTGAAGGCCTTTAGGCCAAAGCAACAGGTGAATACTGGAACTTCCAGCTACAAAGGGGTGATATTCACTACCCTAAATATGTTTTCAGAAATGGAATATGCTCCTTAATGCCCAGTTTGCAATTCCCACGAGACCTCCATGCCAGTTCCTGGTTTTTGACATGACAGCTAAGACAACAAAACCTGGAGCCAGAATACAGCACAAATGCATGGGGTTAGAGGAGAACCAATATGAAGGCAGCACCATGGATGGCAGGAAAATGGGCCATCAGTAGAAGAGAGATGGGTGCATAGCCATCAAGAAAAGGTTGCATCACTCGAAGAGAAAAACCTGTTTGGGGAAGTGAGAGAGGTATTACAGTAGAAACAGTGCTAATTATGCTGCAGTATTGAAGAATTCCTATCAGTACACAGAACTTCCTTTCTGGACAGAGTTTGTTTTCAGGACCACAGAGAATGAATACATGCCATAAAGTCAATCAATACAGTTTAAAAACTTAAGAATCTGACTGAACTCCCTAATGTATGTTCATAATGCCGTTGAGCCCCTGTGTATTTTTAGTTCGGCTTTAAGTACAATGGATTATGTTATGAACTTAGGAAAAATATAAAAACTGCATTACAGTAAGTTGCTCATAGCGCATCAGCTTATTCTCAGTAGGACTACAGAACCACTAACCTAGATCAGATCAATAGCCTGCTCCAGTACTGCCCTCCAGCTATGACTAGTACTAGACATTTGAGAGGAAGGCGTAATAAACTCCACAGGACACAACATCGAAGACCATCCCCCAAAATAAGTTTCTTCCTAGCTCTATATCATTGTTTACATCTTGGCTTATACTCTTGACCCATTACTATTGCTATACATACCATAAGTCTACAGTGGCTAGAGAGGCAAAACAAAGCATGTCTGTAACAGCTGCCTCTGTTACAGTCCCTTGGGTTAAGAGTAGGACAACAGAGGTTGACATCAATGAGTGCTGCTTTCAGCTCAGCTCTTCTGCAAGCCAGCAACCTCAGCACAACTCATTTACCACTTCCCATTTTACAAGGAGAATTGTTCATCAGAGGCCAAACCACACAGTCTAAAACACTACCATGCTAAGCATTGTTTCTCAGTGTGACATCTGAACATCTCTTCCAAGATATTTCTTCTTTCAGTGTCCCATGACCAAGGATTTCTCCACAGGAGCCTTCTCCATGCAGTCAGAAAAATATGAAAATTCAACTTGAACTTTTTGTGGACATGACTTTCTTCTCCTTTCATATTTCTGTTTTTTCTTGTAACAGAATAAAAAGAAGTCCTGGCTTTAATCCTGTTAGACCTAGGTTGCTGACCTACCCATGCTTTTTCTAGTCACACTTCTAGCTCAGCTGAGCTTTTGCAGCAGGTGGGTCTGTTAAATTAGTTGCCTTCCTCCAATACAACTATGTTGGCTAACTGAATTCACCAGCTGTCACTAATCATTCCTTTTCTGAGGTGGATTTGCAGATTCCTGTTAAGCTGTTGCTCTCAACGGTTTTGTAACAGCATTAGCCAATATATAATAGCTACCAGTTTCCAGTTATAGGCACAAAATGTCTGAATATTGCAAATATTAGTAAGTGGAACAGGTTCAGTAGGATAGAAAAAGGGAAAGGAAATGGGATAGAAAATGACTGATTTTTTTTCTTTCATAATTTTAAACAGAGGCATAGCCAAGGCAGAGTAATCATTGGCTGTTTATCTCACAATCTGTGCTAGAAAAATGTGTGCATTGATAAAACAGAGTTTATTCTAATCCTATTCAAAATCACACCACACTGTGAACAATTAAGATTTGGATAAAATGTGATCCAAATAACCTACATTCAAAATACCAAATAGAACAGGAATAACATTGCAAAACTAAAATGACTCCATTGTATGAATACAACCATTTACATATTTTCAACTGAAAGATTTACTGTGACTGGAGTAAGGTCAGTATTCAGACTGGAAAGCAATATAACTGTATTCTGTTTCTAGATCTGCTGCTGATTTCTAGCGTGTCTTTGGGTAAGTCATTTAAAGAACAGAGCTTTTTAGCTGAAATAACAGTTCCTCTCCTCCTCATTCCTACCCTGTCTCCCACTTACCTGGAGCTATGTTCATGTTCGGAGCTTTCCAAATCTTTCACTGCCTGGCATCCCTAAAACTCAAGAGATCTGAAAACCTGATAACCCATTTTGATGAAAAAGGAAGAATCAGAAATACACCTCATTTCGTTAATACACATTAAAAACAACTGTCAAGCTTCTCACTTTCAAGAAGCCACGACATGTCATTATGTGCCCAATAGGGCAGAATGAACAGTGAGAATAACAAGTTTTGATAAGCTGTGTTGCAAGCAGAAATGCACACTAGTTAACGCTGCAAACACAGTCTTAAGAAACAGTCTTTAAAAATAGTCTTTAGGTATCAAAATACTTTAAAGCTCTGGAGCTGTAAAGCTATATGAAGCTCTGCTGTAATGCACACTGTCCAGTCTTATTTTCTTGGTATAAAAACACAGAGAAACCTCCTTTATTTATACAGTCTTCCTCCAGCCAGCCCCTGTGCATGACCTTTACTGTCCATCTGATGGAAAGAGGACAGAAAGGACACTCACAACCTAGAATACGTTTTATCAATAGGTAAATTTCTGTATCTACAGGCACTTCACTGCCACTGCCATCAGCTTCCCTTCAGCCCTGTATGTAGTACAGTTTAGAGTCTCACCGGCAATTCTTGCATCTTTAGCTCAGATATATGTTCACTGGTTTATGTCAGACTATCAAGGTGACAGTGACAGTTACCTCTTCCATTTCACATACCATGTAAACACATATACACAACAGTAACGGTAAGGTAAAGTAACTTTCCATGGTTGAGTCTGGTTGAGTTTGTTAGGCTATTCTCCTGTTCACCTATTCTCCTCAAGTTCAGCAGAGTCTTCCAGTCATGTTAATTTCAGACACTTAAAAAGCCATGAACAACCCTGTGGTAAAAAGCTCATTTATTTTCCTGTGAGACAGTCACACAAGGAAATCAGCCAGGTTTTGAGGCAAAATAATAGCATGTTTTGGATAAAAGAGGCCATACTGTTTCATCTTTTGGTAGTGGCTTTGTATATTATTTATTAATGATAAAGTGCTAGCTATTTTTAGAAAACACAGCTTGTTGATAAAAGGAGTCTTTTGTATCCACTTATGATATGAATTTAAAATTATATTTTGAGAGAATCAAGTTTGTGGTATTACTGATATTTAAACAAGGAAGTTCGAAGTATTTTTCTAATAGGACTTTTAGACAATTCTTGTATATTCTGAAATTTTCAAAACCCAGATCAGAATATCTGCTTTCCTAGTGTATGCATAGATACAAAATACACTTGTTTCTATTGCTTCAGATGAATAAAATAGTTTATAGGAATAATGCAAAGCAAATGAGAACTTTTTTTTAAAACTCCCATTTTCTTTATGCATCTAAGAAATGCACTTGAGGAATATTACTTATTCTCTAATAAAAACTGCTTTTAGTATTAAAAAAGAAAAAGAATGAAAAAATTTACCATAGAGTAAGCAACTGGAAAGGCCTAACCAGGAGAGTAATCATTTGCAATCTCTGCATTCTCTTCAAAGTTGCAGTGTTTTGTATGACAGCTATACTTTAATACCTGCGTCTCTTCCTGTTTAGAACAACTAACACAAAAATGCATTTACCAGGTCAGTTTAGTCATTAAAAAAAAAATTCACTCTAACAAATCGTATTTTTCATTACAAGTAAAAATCAACGTATGCTACAAATTATTCAAATCAAAACACTGTAACCTTCACTGTAACCTAATTCATCAGTCAAAGGAAATCCTATTATTGACCCTGTTTGTCAATGTAAGTTCAGTAACAGAAGCCAAATTCAAATTTTTAAATTCCTATTTTTAAGACTTCTAGAGAGCATTATCATTAAATATTGTGGAGAACGGAGAAGCTACTCAGAGTGCATGAGGACCATGAAAAAAGCTATGGCTAATCTGTTCTTTCTCAGACCACGGGCCACAGAAGAACAGAACCAAAGAAGCAAAAAATCTATTGTCTGTAAAGCCAGGAAATGCCAATTGCTAATGGGAAGGAGAGAGACTATTTGTTCATTCTAGTGCAGGTATGAGGCAAAATGCGGCTCTAAACCCAAGTATCTTGGCTCAGTTGCCATCATTTATAACTGGAATATAAATGTGACCACTACAAAGAGAGTTAATAGATTTCTTTCTTGCTATTGAAACCACCAGACTACATTTTGAGCATACAGCTGAAATTAACAGAAGCAGGGCAGACTAAAGTAATCTGAGGTGGCAGCTTTCCTGCCAACTACCTATTTGCCAGAGCTTCCTGAGGTAGCAAGCCCAAGAGAGATGCAAGTACACAGAAACCCAAACTTTGTTTCTAAATCAACATATACAGAACAATTTGTAGTGCTATAGGTATCCCTGATGCAGAAAGAGGAAAACAAATTAAAAAAGATCACTGTACTCTAATTAATTCTATACCTAGTCAACAATGTTTTCCAGAGATTTTAATATATTCATATTTTCACTTGGTTTATATTAAGACATTCTGCTCAAAATCTGTTCTTAGACATCCTCAAATACCATGATAATATGGCATCATAAGTACAGGAAAAATAGATTGGCAGATGTGATTTTAATAACAGAGTAGGTTCAGAACTCTACTAGCACGGACTATTGCTCACAGGCAGCAGAACAACACAGGGACTTCTCAAGAAAGTCTCTACCTCAGCATGACAGCAACGAGTAAATGAATATTAGAAAGATCTTTCACATTTTTGACACAGTCATTTTAAGCTGGTCTTTAAGAGCCTGGCCAGCCTAAAAAAATAGGGATCATCATCTCAGCAGCTTGCAAACTATTTCTCTGAAAGAGAAGTCTAAGAAGCTAAAGTGCTTTGCTCTGACAAGTACAGCAAGTAACTGTTCTTATTCCAGTCACATAAAGAAGATTGGACCAGAAAAAAATGAGGCTGGATAAGTCACAGACACTCCCTAACTGAAGGAGGAATTTCATTCTCTATGGACTGTGGAATACCACTTTAAGTCATCCAGTCACCGCAATAAATACGGCTTTGGAACACCTGACTTCTTTTTTTTTTAATTAGTCATGATCCACTAAACACGTTGCTCACTGGTTCTGTATCCTCTGCTGCAGAATCTCCTCCCTATTAACTCAGACCTAATAGCACATAAGGTACCTGAGTGCTTCCAGTAAATCCCAAAGAGCTAATACTAGGTTTATGGGAGTACAGCCTGTCCAGGAGAAAACATTATGTTCTTTAAAGCCAAAAACTCCACTTTACTTCTTCTGTGAACGGTCTCTCTCCTTACTTCAGAAGTTTCAGTTCTTTAGAGTATTTTATCTCACCTCCTTTTTCTGTCACACAGATGTACACTTATGTCCCATTTCTTTTACTGTGGGAAAGGAACATCTCCTGAGCAAAAGAGTCAAGCTACAGAGCTCATATACATATTTTTAAAGAAAATTAATGCAAAGTTGATACCAAAATATTTTTTTTCCCAGTTCTTTCCCTTCCCTCAGATTAAACAGGCTACCTCTGAGCAAACCACTTATGTCACTACCTAGAAACATCAGTTCTGGCCTGGAGTTTTTCAGATCCTTGCAGTTCAGTTATAAATACATTCAGAATCCTTATACCAAAGTATATGTGTATCTGTCCACTGTGGAATACAGTTACTGTAACTGTATTACTTGGGCCTTTCATCCGCTAGGCATGAACAGAGTACACTTGCTAGTGTTGGGCAACATCCTGCATTTCTATTTTCCCGTAACATTTAGTCCAGAGCAGCCTTAAGATGGACTCCTTCTGCTAACATCACACTTACATCTGTAATTTTCTAGTGAAGGTGAAATCATGTGAACGTATGCAAGAATTAGGTGCTCTTCAGGTTATTGTCTAACCTCAGTTATCTGACTGACGCATCTCAAAGAGAGTGAGTCAGTGTAGGTATAGCTAGGCTTCACCACTTCATAACTACAAATAAGTATGTGGCATCAGTAGTAGCTGTATCCTCTGACTACCTGGTGAGAGCTGATCGCCTGCAGACTTGCTTGAAGTGCCAGTGCTAACAAGCCTTCTCGATCTGCAACGAGGTGTCTGAGGCTGCTTTGGATGGGCGATACTACAGGCAACTGGCATGCCTTTTAGGGAGCCTTTTGGACAGTCTGAGGCAAGAGTAACTTAAAAATTATGTGTGGAATAGCAGAGTCTCCATAGCATGTCACCAAGAGAGACAGAAAGGAGTGCTTTAACAACTATGATTTTTCCTGCTCTGGAGATTGTTAGACTCAGTTATGGATCAAAATCCTGGAGTGCCCAGTGCTGTACACCATAATTAAGAAAA
Source organism: Cariama cristata (assembly GCF_000690535.1). Classification (NCBI taxonomy): domain Eukaryota; kingdom Metazoa; phylum Chordata; class Aves; order Cariamiformes; family Cariamidae; genus Cariama; species Cariama cristata. The sequence goes on along the minus strand of NW_009621319.1, from coordinate 14,027 downwards.
CAGTGTGTAGGCAGAAGCCATTCCTGTCCTAAAACACTTCTGCTTGTAGGATGTGTGCAGCAGAGGGCATAAACCTGCTGTTTGGCTCTGGAATTGCATGTGAGCACGATGAAGAGATACCTGAACCTTTCAGTTATCTCATAGATCTGAAACCAGCTCTAGCAGATGCACATCGCTCTGCTTTAACCAGCAGTGCAAATGCAGCTGTGCAGCTAGAGCAACAGGTTCTCACAACAGCTTAGCTTACATGTTTCCCTATAGCTTTGCTTACTTTCAGCTCTGGAGTAGACATACTCTCCCCTCCTCCTTCCTTAGACATGGTGAAATCAATGCAGCCTTCTCTTATCTGTCAGAAACTTGTCATTTTCTCTCAACAGGTTAATTTCAAAGAGCAAGGGCCACTGCAATGTCAGGATGAGTTTATTGTTTGCTGTGGAAGGAAGAAGTATATGAGGTCTATCGTCCTCTTTGAAGATCTTGTAGACAAGAAAGATTAATTGGGGATACGACATCTAAATGTACAAACAGTCATTCAAGGTAAATTAAATCCTTTGGTCCTATTATGAAAATTATATAATGCACAATGTTGCTTTCTCAGTAGCCTACCCTGAACAGGGATGTGCTCTCTTTAGCACTACTGGATGAATGGACCAGCATCCAGCTGTAAATTTCATTACAAATAATTTTTTACTATTATTGTTCTAAGGAAAAGATATTAAGCTGTTTTTTTTCAAAGTTTGGAGAGGCTCTGAATAAGCAAAATATGGCTATTCTATGCCGTAAGTGCGAAAGCACAACATGCTTAAGAGCCTCACCATTTGGACAACAAGAGGTGAATATATGAAGTTCTAATTTGCAGTCACTTGGATTGAGAATACAGACATGTCCACTGTTGTTTGCGGATTGTAGTTTGCCAAAATACTGATACATATGCTTACTTTAAGTGCATGTTTAAACTGCTGTAGCCATAGAATTGGAGCCATAACTGGTAGAAGCCATTGGAGCTTCAACTGGTAGAATCTGAATAGTGACTCAACTACTATATCCTATGTTACAGATTCGATTTAACTGAATTCACTTCAATCTTCTAATCATTAGAGGATGCATGCTATCTTCTAGCAGCAACACTGTTGTGTCCCTGCACTCTTTAGAAGGAAATCATACAAGGCACAAACTGCTGACTGTTGCGAAAACAAGTCTGCAGCTGGAAGCACTTGCAGGTTCATAACCAAGAAGTCAAGATGTGGAGCTCTCTCAATTAAGATTTATGACATGAAGAAATTAGTTTGCTCTGTTTGTAGTAAACATCAAATTGTTTTATATCTTTCAGACAGCCGAGAATGGAATGACAGATAATGTTGGAGATAGTGGTCTGAGGTTTGAAATTTGGTTTCAAAGGATATCATCATCCCAGGACACATACATCCTTCAAGCAAACTCAGCAGAAATTAATATTACATGGACTAATACCATAGGAAAGATTCTTTGGAGACAGGCTCTGAGGAATTGAGGCATGCAGTCTGTAAAGATGTTTCAGTTGGTAATTTCTTCTTCTAGGCAGGCAGATTGACCCCTACCAGAGTGAAACAGATCTTACAGATCTTAAGCCAACAGAAATCTTCAGGTTAAGCAAGGCACACTGAAAAACAGCAAGTGTGTAAAGTAGAAGCTTAGTATTTCCACACCTAGGCATGATGCTTGTTAAAGAATTTGGTTGCATGCGCTTTGCGTGCAAGCTGCAGGACCATAAATCGATCTCTTATCTTTTATTTGGTTCTGCGTTGTCTGATGAAGATTTATTTTGGAGAGAAAATGTATGGGCTGGTGAAAGTCAGGGAAGTACTGAACTTCAGACATATGTGAGGTCTTGTTCTTTCCTGGTATCAATGATCTCAGATATGAAAGGGAGAGACTTCTCCCTGTTAGGTGAAAGACAGAGATTTTAAATATCAGTTTTGAGAGTGAGATTAGACAAGATAACCATGCTGGTTAGCACTTCCTTCCCTAGAAAGGAAAACGGAGCCTCAGTGGTCTGCCATAGCTTCTCCTTCACTCTCCTGCCACCCTCCATGCTTTAATATTGCTGCTTATCTGATCCCCTCAGTAAACCACTACTTCTTTGATTCACAGACTAATTTTCTGTTGACTTAGGCACATTGTGAGATGTCACCCTGATTTTAGAAATAAACACCCTCTTATTTTCTTCATCCTCACTGCATAGTATTGGTGATCCTGTCTGTTCTGCAGTCATGCATACTGTCTCTCAGGAAAAAAAAGACAAAATCAAACATTAAAAATTCAGTCTTTCCTCTTCTCCCTCAAACACAAAAGCCTTGAAAAGGGAAATGGGAAACAAAATGTTTCTTGAGTTTTAAGGCTTCTCTATAAGCAATAAGAAAGTGTATAACTTCATTCCTTTCTGGAAATAAACTGTTAATTGGTAGTTAAATGATTCACTTAGGAAAACAATAATATTTAAGAAGTGATCTGAAGGTGCTGAAACATTTTGGACAAATACTTCTGTGAAGATAGTCAAGGGCAATATTTAGTTGTCTCACCTTAGCAGCACAGCACAGTATCTCCTCATAAACATTACATCTCAAGCAGGGTTTGATGATCCTTGTTCTCTAGGCACATTGCTCTCTAGGGCTTTTTAATTAATTGTTATTTTAAGGATGATCACTTAGAAAGCTCTGTAGAATCCTAGGATTCTTCCTTTGTAGAAGCCTTGACAGAAAGCTCCTTTAAGTTCCCTGGAAAGGGGAGTGTAGAAAGGGAAAGCATAGAATCCTACAAAGTTTTCTAAGTGATCATAAACGTTTTGCATCATACTTTAGCCAACTAATTTTTGCTAGCCGGTGTCCTGCCATTAAAACTGAAGGACACTAGAAACTGTAACTTGCCTAGTCCACAGTTTTAGAATGATCACGTCTATTTTCACCACTAGAGGTCGTCACTACTTTATCTGACTAATTTGCAACTTGTTTTCTGATCTGTCAATACAGCAGATGTCAAGAAATTTTTGTGCATGCTGACTGAAACCAAAGCAGTAACTGTACACCTTTTGGTAACCTGTGTTACAGTACACACGTATAGTGAAGGTGACCACAAAATGAATGCTGAAAAATATGTTTTAGATTCCTCCAGGTTATCTAAGATAAGTAAAATATTTTTAAAAATTTAACCTTTTTTTAACCAGACCCCACTGAAAAATGTTTTGCTAAATGCTGTAAGTTCAAGAATGGAATCTTGCAGATATACCATCTTACTTAAATGAGAATGTTGTCTACCTTGTTTCCTTCTGAAGGGTATAACACAAAACGTAAACTGAAGGAGCAAAAGGAAGGATGAGGATAGGCACAAGAAGATTCACTAAAGTCAGTGCAGTAACATCTAAAAATAATGACATCACAGCAGTTTCTGGTTTATTTTTCCATTTTGCTTTGCTGTTCTGCTGGCTGCTAACTTTAAAAGTCTTTGTTCACAAAAAGAGAAAACAATTGCAGTGAGAAAACAACAATAAACTTGAAACTGAAATGAAAGAAGTAAATGTATTCAAAGAGATACTGTATAGATATGTTGCTAATGCTGGTGTCTCTTTCTTTCCTTCCTTCTATCCTGTGAAAATTTATAGCTACATGACAAATCAGGTAGAACCTTCTAAGTTGTGATAATATTGGGGTACCTCCTTACAGCTTTGTTCAATCTAGTACTGTTCTTCTCCAGGTCTCTACCACCTCACAGTAGATATACATGCTGGATGAATGTGCTTGGCATTTTTTCTGTCATTTTAAAAAAATGCCGTTGCTGTTGGACTCACTAGTCCTGCAGATTTCATTGGCACTGCACATTTGCTTGTGCCACATCTTATCTGGCTCTACTCTCACAAGAAAGTGCCTCTGTTCTTTATTTGGGGAAGGGATTTCAGGAAAGTTTGCGCTTACCTTTCCAGGCATCAAGCTGGGCAAATAAACAGTACCCTCTCTTTTCTACTCTATTGGCAGCACCAAAATATTTTGAGGTATAGTTGAGAGGTTTGCTAGCATGCATATTCCTCAGTTTTCAATAGAAGACCACTTGTGTAATACCCAGGAAGTATCACTACCTCTAAGTAGCAGTTTTAGTACAAATATAAAATGTAAGTCCCTACAGTGTAAGTCTAACTCTTAGGTATTACTTTTGATCAGATGAAGGTGATGATTTCTGCTTTGGAACTCAAATTAGCTGACCTGAGGAAAGTAATGACTTGAACTCTGACAAAGCTATAATGAGAAAAGTCATCACATTGTTTCCCTTTGAAAGAAATCTTTACCTTGCTAGTAGGTGACAAAGCAAGTTTGTACCATAACTGCAGTAACTGGAAGACACTCAGTTGTGATGGTGACAGTATGGGCCAGAGGAGGGCAAAGAGGGTAGAGACGCATCCTTGAAATCTCATTTATATTTCTAAAGAAAATAACAGCAAAAGCACTGAGGTTCAGGAAGACTTGCTTCTGTTATTTCGTACTTCATAAATTTCCGGTAGGGAGTCAGTCAGTAATTACCTATAGGAAATATCTGATAGTTTAAGATGTTTTATTTCTGCAGTAAATCTTCAAAGAGCTCCCTAAAATTTATTTGTGTACAACATCCATTTTAGAACTTTGAATGTAAGGAATGGTAGTAATGGGAATAGGCAATAAATCCTTCATGGATATCAAACTCAGTGAAGCAGCAATAGGCAAACAAGCTATTGACTACATTATGAGGGAAAAGGTACGATATATTACCCACGCCATACAAACTCTCTTCTTCCCTGCATCTGGGTCCAGTCAGAAGACAGCTTTCAATAACTGATTCATACTCTTTCTTTCTTTTTCAAGAAAGCTGAGAATAGAGTATATCACTGCATTTCTTCCCTTGTCAAAAGAGCTTCAAGACAGTCATTGAACTGAATAGATTTTATCACAGTTTTCGAAGACTGGTTTGTGTAGTAGATGATACTTGGTCAAATGTAAATTCACAGAGTTGTTCCTGATCTTGTTTTCAAGACACTGTTTCCCCCTTTTTTCCCATAATGACCCAAATGTCTTTTTCTTACAGATCCAAGATCTCAAGCATCAACAGCAATGTCAGTCTTTGACCATTCCACACCACTAAGGAGACCACATTCTACTATGACTAGTAGTAGCACATCTTCCTCAAGCAACCAGACATCATCATCCATTCCAGGTTCATTGAGCCTGCATGTCTGCTCCAGGCCATCGTGTTCAGGGTTCTTGGGACTACCCTTCTACCACTGGTCATATGATATTAGCACTTGCATTGAGGGCAAAATAGAGGGACATTGTGTAGCTCAATGACTGTAGAACCTCAGTCTTTCCTTATGACTATAGTTTTTAGAAGAAGCTTTATGCTAACTCTGAGAAATCCTGCCCATGTAAACCAGCATGTGAATCCCCAGCATATCATCTTTCATGGAAGAAAGTGGAATACAGATCATGTTATATGTTTCAGCTAGAACCCAGACTGCCTTTGTGTATGGCATGGGAAAGATACAGATATATTCTCATGTATGTGTGCTGCCCTGATCTTAGTGGTCCAGCTAGGCAGTGGACTGTACTGAGCTGAGTTAGCTTTGTTATAAATATGAGGGTTTAAATGAATAAATGCTCTCTGACTAAAGAGCTCAGTTAATTACTGCAGAATGACAGTACAGCTCCAAAATAGAAAGCAGAGGATCAGCATGTGACTGTTCATTCTGCCTTTCCAGCAAGGCTTCCCCTAGCAGCAAAGAGCAGGTGCAGATAAAAATAGAAGGGGATAAGCAACTAAGATCAGCAACTAGTTACATGCAGAAGTCACTCTCCATGATAGCGAGGAGTCTGGAGCAACAATGAAGTCTCTCAGATTCATTAGTGCTGAGGCATTCGTCTCAAATGCAGAGTTTGCCAGGAAGAATCTCAGCAGCGTTGCCCGTAATCTTTTTCCTCTTCTTTTTAAAGCCAGCTATTTACTGGAGCAAGGCGAAGTGATTCATGACTTGGTAGAGAACTGGCCATTTGTTGAGTTTAACATGGGAAAACTTCTGGAAACTACTGTGGACTATCAGGAAGACCTGAGCCATAGAACATGCTCAGTGTGCTTGGAAAGCTGTCTGACAGGCCTGAGAGACTATGTGCTGAATCATCCTTCTCCCTATGTGAAAAGGTTGAAAGTGGTCGACCTGACGGGTATAAAAGATGTTGAAGTTCAGTTCTGCGAGTGTAAGAAGACAATGGGCAGGTGGGCCAGGACACAGCTGCTCTCTAAGCTTTGTTTAGAACTGCTGGTTTACCTGCAACAAACACAGTGCAATCCAGGTATCCTTGAAATCAGTATTGATGTGCTAATTGACTTGTTTGTTACAGAGCGGAACTATGAGTTGGTAGTGCAGGCCCTGTTGAAGAAATGCTCTTGTCCACTGAAGATCTGCTGTGTGGCATTCAGATCCGACAACCTGGCTTTGCAGAAATTCTTCTATATCATAAAGCTCACTGATCCCTCTTTGTTGCGCAAACTGGAAATAGTTCACAATGTTCGTTTGGAAATGGAACACTTGGAAATACTCTTCAACAGTATCCACTTCCCTCTATTGATGTCCTTGACGTTGCCAGCACGAACATTTAATGTGCGGAGGTTCACAGCTACAGATGAATGGATGCTTACTAACATTGGAGAAAAGATGGGTGAAATGACACAGCTGACTGAGCTAAGTGTGTCATTTTCTATACTCACAGGAAGAATACAGAAACTGCTCAGGTAATTTGGTCACCCTGCTTTCAGTCAAACTGTAAAAAACATCCCTTTGTGCCATCAGCAAGCTGAGAATCTCTGAGAATAAGGGAAGTGAGTATATGTCAGGGTGTGTGTAAGTCAGGGCAGCAGGAAGCTAGGAAAGAGTATTTATTGGCGAGAATTGAAGCCAATGTATATCTAATACACTTAGAAGAACTGACTGTTCTTGTTAATCTTCCAGAGCCTATCTGATGAGTATGATGGGAATATACTTTTGGCTACCACATAAAACAAGGGTGCACCCAGGCATTTTTGATTTGCCACATTCTTGAGCTTATATCTCAATCAGCTTGGGCTGGCCTTTGGTGCAAGACTGAGTCACATCCCAAGTATTTTTCAGGGTCTCTAGTGAATTTTTGTCCTCACAAAAACAGGCAGTAAATATACTAAGATTCCAGAGATACTATATTTTTAAGTGGGCAGGGGGATAATAGACTTTGATTTGAGACTTTCATTTCAGTTGTTTGTTTTGTATGTCAATCTCAAGGCAAGAGAGATCTGATGCTTTTCTGTACTGCAAATTAAGCTAATATATGAATATTCATGATGAATTCCTGGGAAAAAATGCCAATTCTCAAAAAGATAATAAGCTGACAGTGAACAGTGTTTATATTTGAACAGAAAAGAAGTTAACTGTATGCTTTTCAGACCATCTAAAAAAAAAAAAAGGCAGACAGAAATTTCATTGAGACAAATCACCTTGGTCTAAAATTCCTCCTGTACAAAGAATTTAATTTAAAAGTTGTGAATGGCACACTGCTTAAATTGATAGAAATAAATTACGACTTTCTAACCTTGATCCAGTTGAGGTCTGTGGCAGAAGTCTCACTAAGATTTAGTACGTATGAAAGGGATTTCTTGATTTTCTTCTGTCAGAACTATTTTATATTCAACTAGAATATTTGCACATAATCTCAGGTCCACTTATTCCAACCTTCTTCTTCATCAGAAGGTCTCTTTGCAACTCCAGAACAATAAAATATTTAAACCTACTGGGCATTCAAAAACATAGTAGAAAAAACCCTAGAAACAAAAGCAGATGTCTTGTTAGAAAACAGACTGGCTTTCATCTTGGAATGAATCCTTCCTTAATGGAAATGACTAAATTGCTGGAATGATAACAGATAACAGCTTTCTACAAGAAGCAGCCATCAATGCATTTATGGTAGTAATGATCTGCTATTAATTCAGCAAGTAATAGACACCTGACAACATATAACTGGTTACAAAATAGACACATTAAATGTTACCAAATTAATCCCTGTTAAAATGACACAGTTGGAGTCAGTTAAAGTAGAAGCCAATTCATGGACCTGATTTCAGGAGGAAAATATACTTGTAATTGTTGGCACAAGCTTCTGTTTCTCAGAAGAGGTTAGAAAAAATAGTGAATGTGGCAGATGGCTGCATTCATAACGTGGATAGCTGTATGAAATTTTGTAAATGTAGCTTTTCAATGTTTTATGCCGTAAAACTTTTTTTCTCTTTAATTCTGCAGCCCACTAAAAACTCCACTGAAGATGCTGGATGTTTCTAACTGCTCACTGAACCATGCTGATTTAGCCTATTTAGCCAATAGCTTCCATGCTAATCACTTAGAAGTCCTGGACCTCAGTGGTCACAATATACCTGACCTTTACCCATCAATATTCTTTAAGCTTCTCAGCCATTCCTCTTCAGTGCTCAGGAGTCTTACCTTGGAGGACTGTAACATCCAAGACACTCATGTCAACATGTTGATTTTAGGTTTAAGACCTTGTCAGAAACTAGAGGAGTTTAAGTTTCTTGGAAACCCACTGTCATCCCAAGCACTTAAGCACCTTTTCACGTTTCTCTGTGAGTTGCCGATGCTGAAAAATGTGGAGTTCCCAGTTCCAAGGGACTGCTACCCTATTGGCATCACCTACCCAATTGATGATGCCAGTCTCTGCAGATTTGATCACCAAAAATATGAAAGTGTAGCAGAGGAGCTTAACCTCATTTTACTCCAAGCAAATAGGGAGGATGTGAAGGCTTCAACTCCACTCTTTGGCAGTTATGACGCAGCTGTTCAGGAGACGAACAATGAACTGGGAGCTTACTTGATCAAGTCCTTCAAAGACACTTTAGAAAAGTTCACTACTTCTCTTAACAAAATGAGTTAAAGGTGTAACATAGTGGTGATGAGATGCTCAGTCAAATCAGAAGTTAATTTAGTCTTTTCTAGAACTGCGCCTTCATTGATCAGTCTTGAGTTTTATTTCTCAGCTGTATTTACTTCTGTTTGAATAGCCTCTGATCATTGGAGGTATTTTAACTATGCTATATCTATTGCATACACCTTACATAAGCACTACTTGCTCTCAAAGAGGGAAGGACACTTAATAGCTTACTATTTTACACAAAGGCACTTTGTTTCTCAGTAAAACAACAGGTGCCTAAGCTTGGCTGATTTCTTGCACAGTTTCTTCTGGAGTTGACAGTGAGGCTTGTAGTCCTACAGAAAAGACAGGAAAGCCTTTTCCCAAGTCCAGCAGGATGCTCCAAGGATTGTGCGCCTATCCTCATCTATGGGTCCCTAAACTAATTTTTGTTTTTGCCCTTGGCCTTCCAAATTCACCAGTCTGTGTTTTATTCAGTACAGTCCCAATAGCAGGGGATGTTTAACAGCCTCCTTGTCCCTGTGCCTCTCTTTCTTCTGCAGAGGCAAGCACGATAAAACCTCCTTCTGCATGGGGAATTAGTTTGTCTTGTACATTGCGTTGGTGAGGAGTAAAGTTCCATATCGAGGAGGCAGCAAACCAAATGGTTGGCTGACAGCAGGGGATTTCCTCCCACTTCTCCCAGCAATGTAAAGCAGCCTATGAGGACTCTGCTGAAGCTCTTGCAAAGTGTATTTTACAAAGGCATACCAGGACAGTGCTGCACAGCCACGCTTGTGATGTCAGCAGGTAGGTGCCTCGAGCTGCTTCCTTTGTTGAATCTCAGCTTCCTGCCTGGTAGAATGTACCCTGCTGCTTTCAGCTGTTTTAAAGAAAGTCTTGGGCAGCAGTGATAATGCAAAAAAGGCTAGTGTCGGAAACACATGTAAAAAAATGAATCCAACGCCAATTTCAAAAATGTGGAAAAGGGGCAAGGTGGGTTGCTGAGTAACTGGAAGTTCATTTGCATAAAACACTGCCCTCTTCTGCCACTGTGTATTGTTCTGCTACAGAATTACAGCCAGTGCCTGGAAGAATCACATTTATTTGGCTAGCTCCAGCACAAGAAATGTATTTGAGTGACAGAGTAAACAGAATCCCAGACTTCCACACACACTGTTGAAAAGTGGGTAAAGGGGCCACAGGGTGTCAGAATGCAGCGGTAGGGCCACAAAACAAATCTGGGGAGAGTACTATATGGGGAGAGGAATCCCTCGGTTGTAGGCAAGTGTCAGTCTACTCAGCTTATCACCTGTAATACTGCGGACAGATTGAAGAGAAAGATATAGCAAATCTTACCTATTGTCAGCCAATTTGAGACCTCTGCTGACAGCCTCTGTCAACTCTACCAGAGCCCAAACTGCTCTGATGTAGAACTAGAGACTTGGTTAGGTTCTAGGTGATCCTCCACCAAAAAAACCCCTAAGATGCTCAGGTTAATGCCCAGCACTCTGCCATTAAATATACTTTAACAGTTCATGAAAATTTGATTAAACAGCACTGAAAGTGAATGTTGTAGCAGGAGGTACCATTGTAGTATTAAAGATCATTATTAAGATAACAAAGGCAGCTTACTTGAAATAATACTGCATATCGTCATCTGAGGGTAAGGAAGAAACTTTCTTCATTTAGGCAGTCCTGGTTGGTGAAGCTTTCTGTTTATCCACAGTAAGAATATGCAAGCAGCTATAACCTAATTTACAAAAAAAAATAAATACATTTGACTGAGTACTAAGCAGAGCTTACAGGTTCCACAGCACGCATTTAAATGATTTTTTGATGTCTTCTTAGCTTATGTTCTTCCTTTTAACATGTTTTATTGATTAAATATATGATGGTAAATTTGAAAGTGAATGGATGTGGCCTATTCATGTTTACGGAGGGCTAAAAAAAAATAGAAGCAATCTAAATTGCCAAGCAAAGCAGCTGTGATTTAGAAAACGCCAGGATTGGGTTTAGAAAATGCCAGGAATGGTCAGGATTGTGATTGAGAAAATGACAGGAATGGTCTTGCTTATATTTGGACAGAGTTCCACATGCTCCTTTGTCCTTGCCTCTACTCGTTACCTTTCCCTCCCTCTGACCTTACCATTCCTTCCATCCTAGACTTGACACATGGCTTCTCAGCCAGACCTAACTGGTTTGAATTTTGCCAAGACAAGGATCTACTCCTTTGCGATGAGTAGTGGCACTTCCTGTTGCTGGGAGACAACATTCAGCGTACAGTAGCTGCAAACCTACGTGTAGTGATTCCTCCACCCTGGCAGCAGGGCCAGCTAACAGGTTTACCTGGAGGTGAAGGTTGGCTGTTTTGTAAGCATGCTGTGCTACAACAGCCAGTGCCTACCTGTTTCAGTACACACAAAATAGGCAGCTTGTTCATAGATCAGCTCTTATTTCAGAATAATGAGATGCCTTATGAAGACTGCTGCCTATGCAGCTATCTCTCTGCTTTCTCCTTGCCTAAAGCCAGTTCTGGACCATCCCTTTACTTTATTTCCTCCTTCTTTTGCTTCCCACAAACTCCTGCCTGTCTTCCATTTTCAGTCTTACATATATATGCTGTCTATTTATGACTCTCTGGGGCAGGAAGAGTATGTAGAGGCCATAGTTTTAGTGCCCAGTGAGGATCAGCATTACGTCTGTTTTAAATATTCCCTTTGAGCCTGGAGTATGGAGTGCATTGCATTATAGTAGTGGTGCGCATGCATCACTTCATGCAGAATAGCTGTGAATGACTGACAGTTGGAGCACATGGATCCATGTACAGAAAGGATTTGGATCCTGTCCCTGGGAAGCCAACTGCTCTGCAAAACCATGCAGACATTTTCAAAGTTTTGTGATCTTCTAAAATGCATTTTGACAGCATCGAAGCAAAAGTTTTATTGTTTATAGTTGCATGTTAAAATTTTATTGCATGAAATACAGTATTAATGAAAATGCATAACAGTTATATCAGTACTTGTCACTGTTTAAGGCTGGGCTGGCAATTAAAGCAGATGACAGATGCTCTCTATTAACCCCTTCCTTCCTTCCCCCAGAAGGGGAAGGAAAGGAGAAAAAGGAGAGAGACTTATGGGCTAGAAAATTAAAACAACTTTAACAAAACAATGACAATGAAAAAGAGTATAATAATATTCATACTAATACTACTAAAAATAGAAATAAAAATATACAAGACCAATATTGAGCTTCCTGAACACGATCACGGGATTGCGAGCCATGGTGGCTCACACCGGTGATGTGACAGGGTGGGTATCATGATGTCCCGGACTGGACTCAACTGCAGATAGGAACCGGATTCAGAAATACACAGATTGGGATCGGAGGAAGGAGAACGAGCAGACTCCTACAGTGATGCCGGCCATGAAAGAAGAAGGGCCGGCCCCCGTGACCCCTTAGCTTTATACTCGGTATAATGTGTATGGGATGGAATACTTCATTCGTCAGTTTTTGGTCACCTGTCCCATCTGGTATTTCCCACAGGTGTGACCCTTTTACACCTTTTCACTTATGGACCATAAGAGAGCCAACAGTGACCTTGGCTCCCATAGGAATAAGTATAAACATGGGCTTTTTTGCATACCAATCCTACCGTTACCTTGGTAGCAACTATAAACATCAAGTATTATCAATTCTAAAAGCAGACACTGTCTGAAAAACATGTAGTCAACCTTAGAAAGTGCAGTTACTTAGAAGAAACTTAACCGAAGGTAAATCTACTGAAAGAATTGGTCCTGTTTTAGCCAAAACCAGGACAGTAGTTTGAATAGTATTGAATCCAAAAGGTTGAACTTCAATAAGACACTGCTAGTATATGACAACAGTATTTTGCTGAGACAAAACTGTATTTACCTCAGAACTTGTTAGGAGAAAATGTCGTATTTTGAGTGAGGAGGGATTTGTACACTTTTGGAATAGAATCGTGTATTATTTTCTCATTTTAAATCACACAATTTCCAACTTTAAAGCAAATTTGTTCCAAATTCTAAAGAACTTCAGACCAGCTGCATGCAATTACCTTTGCTGTGGTGACAGGTGCTCCTTTGTGGAAATCCTGTCCTTAGCTCTCAGTTATCCTAACTTTCCTAACCATCCTATCTAGACTGAATATACTAGATGCAAGGAGTGGCTGGAGACTTGCAAGGCACAGGCCTCCTGCAGAGACCCCAGACTAAGGTTAACTTTACCTCTTTTATCCAGTCACTAAATGCACAGGAGGATACTTTCTGTGAAAATTCAAAGATAGATACTTAGCAGAAATTTTACCTGAGAAAGATGTGCAGATTGTAATACTTGATGATATAGGAAGATCCTCTTAAAAATGCAATTCACAGAAAGGTGAATTAATGAATGAATTCTTGCAAAGTACTCATCTTTTTGTAACACTTCAATTTAGTTTTTCCAGTATGAAGACACGATTAGAAATTACAAGTTAGGAAACAACTGCCTAAAAATATTTTCGTTAAACCACTGAAGACCAAAGTAGCAACTACTTTCTCTGAGCAAGGGGTTGTCCTGAGAAATCATCGGTAACAGCGATGAGTCTCAAGCTGAAGGGGTGACTAAGACATACAGATGAATTCCCACATATGCTGAAGACACTGCTATGCAATTTAAAATACTACTTTAACTACTTTTCATATTTTATATATGGAATAACTAAACATAAAAAAAAATCTCATGGTCTGGACTTCAGGGAAGCAAATGTCTCATATGTGGCGCAGCACATGCAGAACTATATGAGCTCTGGAGGGCAACAAACTACCCAGGGGCCCTGTGGATTGAGCGCTGCCGGCGCACAAACTCTGCTCACCTGGGCCCTCATGAGTCACAGCACTCCAGCTTTACGGATTTCACAGCTGCTCTCTGCGTGTAAGTAGTTGACTGGCAACACACAGCTGCGGTGCTCCTGTGTCAGCAGAGCTCCGAAGAGAAGGCCCATAGTGCAGGACCAGCATTCCCCATCCCTGCACGGCCCGGCCTCAGCGCAGCCCCTCAGTACCCGCCTGTGCCAGAAGACATAGACTC